>NC_134695.1:76986991-77024491 GCF_050947455.1 Rhinoderma darwinii
TCTTCATCTGCCTATATATCTATAGCTCGCCCTGTAATAATACAGAACAGCGTAGAATATTATCATGACATGAAGATTCATCATCTGTAATGGAAAGTTCTGCAACTTCCTAATAGACATTGGGGCAGATTTACAAATCATTTTTTGCCTACGTTTAATGTATATATCAGGATAAAGCTCCCGACGTAGACTGTGACGCACGCTTACTGGCGGCATCCGTCACCCATAGGCCAGAATGGTTTACGTTCAACAGATACGCCACAACTCTCATCATATATCCATGTCACCATTATAGCCTATAGGCATCCGTCACTGGTCTAATTACATAACGCTCTATATATGGACAGTTACAATGGAGATTCCCGAAGAGGCCGCGCTGCCGCAGACTGTCAGGCAATGTCAGCTCTGTGGAATCCTCTAAAATCCAAAGAGAACCCCCACATGCCCGGCGGCCCCTCAGAGCAGCCAGGCTCTGGGTACCATCTCGGCTTGGGGAGGCTACATCATGATAAATTCCCTGGGGTAGCCTAGATGACGTTGCTTCCCCAGGCTGAGATAGCACCCAGAGTCTCCGGCCGCTCGGAGCGTGTGATAGGGCCGCTGGGCGGGTAGGGTTTTGGTGTGTGGACCCCAGAGAATTCCACAGAGCTGACATTGCCTGACACGGTGGCCAGTCTGCAGGTGGGATGTAATGGAGTAGTGGCGCACGCTGTATAATAAATTTGGCACATTTTGCTAGATACTTTTCCTTATACCATCTCTAGATTGGCACATATTTAGAAACATTTCAGGCGCAGACTCCGTGCCCCTTTGTCAATTCCTCATAATTGTCAGGATCTATGTTTGTTGTCAGTGAATCCATTGTTTACAAACAAAGGGTGCAAACCCGTCCTAACCTAATACTTCTCACAGCTGAGTTTTTGCTTAGATGTATTAGTGCAGACCAGGGGTAGGAAACTTTAGTGAGGCAGAGAATGCAATAATACAGAAGGTTCTTAAAGGGAAGGTGTCATCAGGAAATGACCTATTGTTCAAATCAACTTTTTATGTTAAGAATTAATTCTTTAAGAATTTTTTATTATTTTTATTTTTCATGTCTTTATCTTTATTAAAAACAATTATCCGAAATTTTGTAGTTTTCTCTTTAGACACTGAGCCTCACAATAGACTGATCCTTCCTGTTCTGAAGAGACCAATTCTCAGCATCATCTCATTATCATCCCAGGCAGAATTACACGGACAGGTAACACCTATATATAGATAACACAGGATCCACCATTCATAATAGACTGACCCTTCCTGTTCTGTAGAGATCACTTCTCAGCATCATCATCATCATCATCACAGGCAGGAATATACTGACAGGTAACATATCTATGTAGATAGCACAAGATCCACCATTCATAATAGACTGACCCTTCCTGTTCTGTAAAGATTACTTATCATCATCATCATCATCATCATCATCATCACAGGCAGGAATATACTGACAGGTAACATATCTATGTAGATAGCACAAGATCCACCATTCATAATAGACTGACCCTTCCTGTTCTGTAAAGATTACTTATCAGCATCATCATCACAGGCAGGATTACACTGACAGGTAACACCTATATATAGATAACACAGGATCCACCATTCATAATAGACTGATCCTTCCTGTTCTGTAAAGATTACTTATCATCATCATCATCATCATCATCACAGGCAGGATTACACTGACAGGTAACACCTATATATAGATAACACAGGATCCACCATTCATAATAGACTGATCCTTCCTGTTCTGTAGAGATCACTTCTCAGCATCATCTCATTATCATCACAGGCAGGATTACACTGACAGGCAACACCTATATATAGATAACACAGGATACACCATTCATAATAGACTGATCCTTCCTGTTCTGTAGAGATCACTTCTCGGCATCATCTCATTATCATCACAGGCAGGATTACACTGACAGGTAACACCTATATATAGATAATACAGGATACACCATTCATAATAGACTGATCATTTCTGTTCTGTGGAGATCACTTCTCAGCTGTCATTATCATCACAGGCAGGATTACACTGACAGGTAATACCTGTATATAGATAACACAGGATTCACCATTCATAATAGACTGACCCTTACTGTTCTGTAGAGATCACTTCTCAGCATCATCTCAGGCAGGATTACCCTAAGAGGTAACACCTATATATAGGTAAGAAAGGAGCCACCATTCATAATAGACTGACCCTTCTTGTTCTGTAGTAATAACTTCTAGGCAGTCAATATCGCTGGATTACACTGACAAGCAACACCTATATATAGATAACACAGGATTCACCATTCATACTAGACTGACCCTTCCTGTTCTGTAGTGATAACTTCTAGGCAGTCAATATCATCACAGGCAAGCTTTCACTGACAGGTAACACCTATATATTGGTAACACAGGATCCACCATTCGTAGTAGACTAACCCTTCCTGTTCTGTAAAGATCACTTCTCTGCAGTCATTATCATTACAGGCAGGATTACACTGACAGGTAACACCTATTTATATAAAAACACAGGATCCACCATAGAGAATAGGTGCTGGACACAACTCTTCTTCTCCCCCTCTCTGCACAGGTTGCAGAGCATGCCAACAAAACTCACCTCTAGTACTGAATGGGTCAGCTCAAGACTATTATTTCCCATGGTCCATGTGGCTGCTGTAAAGCATATCTCTAAATACAGTAAACAGCAGCTCAGTCAAGATGGCTGCCCCATAATCATGTACAAAAAATAGAGTTTATAAAAATCTACAATTAGAAAACAACAACAGATTATAAAAAAAGATTATGTTTCACTATCTGGTTTTAATAAGCGAAAAAATACAGGTGACAGATAATCCTTTACGATCCCTTGTGATATAAATGTCTCTTTACATCCTTTTCAGGTCACATGCTGTACCTATACACGGGGCTGTTGTCACTTAATGATTTGGATTTTTCACAAACTCATGTTCCAATCCCATTGTAAGACTTCAAATGTTTTCCCCAAAGAAAAATGGAGCAAAAGCAGCAAATTTTCACTGAAAAACAAATTAATTTGAGAAGAAGAGGAGGGAAGAACATGTAGTCAGTATAATAACTACCGAGAACCGAGGCTTCCCGAGGACTCTGGTGATCACGATTACTGCTGATTTACTGCAAAACTTCTGGACTGAACTAAAGCATCAGTGATCTACTCAGGATCTGTCAAAGATCTACCGGCAGAACTCAATCTACTGTCTGCCTACCTGGGCTGATCTGACACAGCAGCACAGAGCTCTCTCCTGTCCTGATAGTTTGTAACAATGTATCAGTCCAGGCTGTTTACTTCACAGAGGATTCTCTAGACTGGATACAATTGTGACAAACAATCAGCTGTGAGAAATATGAAGTTAGAAAAAGGATTTCAACCTTTGTTGAAAAATGGCCATATTTATTGTCAGAAAGTAGAGATCTTGGAAGTGATGAGTTGAAACAAAGTCTATTAGAAAGTTGCAGAACTCAACTTAATTAAAATCTACTATAAAGATCCGTAGAACGATTTTACCATCATAAGATAAATTTATATATGAAACACAACATTAGCGTCATCAGCGACGCCACCGTCGTTTGTACTGTAAAAAAAATCTTCCATGCATCATAAGAAAAAAAAAAAAAGTGAATGGCGCAGATCCACTCACATGTCCACGTATGGCGACTCATTACACCGGCCCTCTAGGATTATTCATTTCCATCAATGGACGAGACTCCTAAGTCCGTGAATCGGAGAACGCGCTAATATCAGATGAAGCACGCGTTATTCTGGTAATGGTCTCTAATGCAGAAATGATGAATCCGCGCTCTTGTGGATGACTCGTCCTCATTACTCTCTATTCACATAAATGCTGCATGGCAAAATATGGATCCAGTAATCAGCGTTATCCGGTATTGTTATAGCGAGTGGCATACACTGCGCAGAGACCGTCTAGGTAACATGACAGCACAGGAGGAGATGGATAAATCGCAGCTACACAACTGTTGCAACTTCTGTGACCGGATCCCAAACAATATATATAAGGTGCACTCAGCCATTATAACACGCCGCTTCTCTAGTTCCAGCCACACAAATGCCTCACAAAACCAAAAGTGGCTAAATGGCTCCTGCCTCCTCCTGCGCAGTCACTGGCTCCTGCCTCCTCCTGCACGGTCACTGGCTCCTGCCTCCTCCTGACAAGTCACTGGCTCCTGCCTCCTCCTGCGCAGTCACTGGCTCCTGCCTCCTCCTTCGTGGTCACTGGCTCCTGCCTCCACCTGCACGGTCACTGGCTCCTGCCTCCTCCTGCACGGTCACTGGCTACTGCCTCTTCCTGAGCGGTCACTGGCTCCTGCCTCCTCCTGCGCAGTCACTGGCTCCTGCCTCCTCCTGCGCAGTCACTGGCTCCTGCCTCCTCCTTCGTGGTCACTGGCTCCTGCCTCCTCCTTCGTGGTCACTGGCTCCTGCCTCCTCCTGCGCGGTCACTGGCTCCTGCCTCCTCCTGCACGGTCACTGGCTCCTGCCTCCTCCTGCACGGTCACTGGCTCCTGCCTCCTCCTGCACGGTCACTGGCTCCTGCCTCCTCCTGCACGGTCACTGGCTCCTGCCTCCTCCTGACAAGTCACTGGCTCCTGCCTCCTCCTGCGCAGTCACTGGCTCCTGCCTCCTCCTTCGTGGTCACTGGCTCCTGCCTCCACCTGCACGGTCACTGGCTCCTGCCTCCTCCTGCACGGTCACTGGCTACTGCCTCTTCCTGAGCGGTCACTGGCTCCTGCCTCCTCCTGAGCGGTCACTGGCTCCTGACTCCTCCTGCACGGTCACTGGCTACTGCCTCTTCCTGAGCGGTCACTGGCTCCTGCCTCCTCCTGAGCGGTCACTGGCTCCTGACTCCTCCTGCACGGTCACTGGCTACTGCCTCTTCCTGAGTGGTCACTGGCTCCTGCCTCCTCCTGCACAGTCACTGGCTCCTGCCTCCTCCTGAGCGGTCACTGGCTCCTGCCTCCTCCTGAGCGGTCACTGGCTCCTGACTCCTCCTGCACGGTCACTGGCTACTGCCTCTTCCTGAGCGGTCACTGGCTCCTGCCTCCTCCTGAGCGGTCACTGGCTCCTGACTCCTCCTGCACGGTCACTGGCTACTGCCTCTTCCTGAGTGGTCACTGGCTCCTGCCTCCTCCTGCACAGTCACTGGCTCCTGCCTCCTCCTTCGTGGTCACTGGCTCCTGCCTCCTCCTGCGCGGTCACTGGCTCCTGCCTCCTCCTGCACGGTCACTGGCTCCTGCCTCCTCCTGCACGGTCACTGGCTCCTGCCTCCTCCTGCACGGTCACTGGCTCCTGCCTCCTCCTTCGTGGTCACTGGCTCCTGCCTCCTCCTTCGTGGTCACTGGCTCCTGCCTCCTCCTGCACGGTCACTGGCTCCTGCCTCCTCCTGCACGGTCACTGGCTCCTGCCTCCTCCTGCACAGTCACTGGCTCCTGCCTCCTCCTGCACGGTCACTGGCTCCTGCTTCCTCCTGCGCAGTTACTGGCTCCTGCCTCCTCCTTCGTGGTCACTGGCTCCTGCCTCCTCCTGCACAGTCACTGGCTCCTGCCTCCTCCTGCACGGTCACTGGCTACTGCCTCTTCCTGAGCGGTCACTGGCTCCTGCCTCCTCCTGAGCGGTCACTGGCTCCTGCCTCCTCCTTCGTGGTCACTGGCTCCTGACTCCTCCTGCACGGTCACTGGCTACTGCCTCTTCCTGAGCGGTCACTGGCTCCTGCCTCCTCCTGAGCGGTCACTGGCTCCTGACTCCTCCTGCACGGTCACTGGCTACTGCCTCTTCCTGAGCGGTCACTGGCTCCTGCCTCCTCCTGAGCGGTCACTGGCTCCTGACTCCTCCTGCACGGTCACTGGCTACTGCCTCTTCCTGAGTGGTCACTGGCTCCTGCCTCCTCCTGCACAGTCACTGGCTCCTGCCTCCTCCTGAGCGGTCACTGGCTCCTGCCTCCTCTTTCGTGGTCACTGGCTCCTGCCTCCTCCTGCACGGTCACTGGCTCCTGTCTCCTCCTGTGCAGTCACTGTGTGCAGTCTCTTCCTCCTGGGCAGTCACTATGTGCAGTCTCTTCCTCCTGGGCAGTCGCTGTGTGCAGTCTCTTCCTCCTGTGCAGTCACTATGTGCAGTCTCTTCCTCCTGGGCAGTCGCTATGTGCAGTCTCCTCCTCCTGGGCAGTCACTGTGTGCAGTCTCCTCCTCCTGTGCAGTCACTGTGCGCAGTCTCTTCCTCCTGGGCAGTCACTATGTGCAGTCTCTTCCTCCTGGGCAGTCACTGTGTGCAGTCTCTTCCTCCTGGGCAGTCACTGTGTGTAGTCTCTACCTCCTGGGCAGTCGCTGTGTGCAGTCTCTTCCTCCTGTGCAGTCACTATGTGCAGTCTCTTCCTCCTGGGCAGTCGCTATGTGCAGTCTCCTCCTCCTGGGCAGTCACTGTGTGCAGTCTCCTCCTCCTGTGCAGTCACTGTGTGTAGTCTCTTCCTCCTGTGCAGTTAGTGTGCAGTCTCTTCCTCCTGGGCAGTCACTGTGTGCAGTCTCTTCCTCCTGTGCAGTCAGTGTGTAGTCTCTTCCTCCTGTGCAGTCACTGTGTGCAGTCTCTTCCTCCTGTGCAGTCAGTGTGTAGTCTCTTCCTCCTGTGCAGTCAGTGTGTAGTCTCTTCCTCCTATGCAGTCAGTGTGCAGTCTCTTCCTCCTGTGCAGTCACTGTGTGCAGTCTCTTCCTCCTGGGCAGTCACTATGTGCAGTCTCTTCCTCCTGGGCAGTCGCTATGTGCAGTCTCCTCCTCCTGGGCAGTCACTGTGTGCAGTCTCCTCCTCCTGTGCAGTCACTGTGTGCAGTCTCTTCCTCCTGGGCAGTCACTATGTGCAGTCTCTTCCTCCTGGGCAGTCACTGTGTGCAGTCTCTTCCTCCTGGGCAGTCACTGTGTGCAGTCTCTTCCTCCTGTGCAGTCACTGTGTGTAGTCTCTTCCTCCTGTGCAGTTAGTGTGCAGTCTCTTCCTTCTGGGCAGTCACTGTGTGCAGTCTCTTCCTCCTGGGCAGTCGCTGTGTGCAGTTTCTTCCTCCTGGGCAGTCACTGTGTGCAGTCTCTTCCTCCTGGGCAGTCGCTATGTGCAGTATCCTCCTCCTGTGCAGTCGCTGTGTGCAGTCTCTTCCTCCTGTGCAGTCACTGTGTGTAGTCTCTTCCTCCTGTGCAGTTAGTGTGCAGTCTCTTCCTCCTGGCAGTCACTGTGGGCAGTCTCTTCCTCCTGTGCAGTCACTGTGTGCAGTCTCTTCCTCCTGTGCAGTCACTGTGTGTAGTCTCTTCCTCCTGTGCAGTTAGTGTGCAGTCTCTTCCTCCTGGCAGTCACTGTGGGCAGTCTCTTCCTCCTGTGCAGTCACTGTGTGCAGTCTCTTCCTCCTGTGCAGTCACTGTGTGTAGTCTCTTCCTCCTGTGCAGTTAGTGTGCAGTCTCTTCCTCCTGGCAGTCACTGTGGGCACTCTCCTCTTCCTCATATTTATCTATCTAGTTAGGATTGTGGTGAGTTTGTCATCTTGGAGGTGACACAGTGTAATGAGTAATGGATAATATTGCTGACACTGATAAGTGACGGACCGCCTGCGTTGCGTTTTCCTCCGTGCTGTCATGTAGCGGCTGATCTGGGTGTGATGAGGAGATCAGCTTTTGTGTTATGTCAAACATGATGTGAAGCCGAGACCTGAGTATTTAACATTCTGTCCCCCGTGAGCGGCGGCGTGATTGAATGACGGGCAGGAGGAGGCAGCGCGTGCCTTCAATAAATCAGGACTCCATCTTGTCATCAATCACCGCGGTCTGAGAGACGATGATTAATATTAAAGCTCCGGCGAAGATGAACTCATCGTATGACCTCACTTTCCAGAGTGTGAATGCTTAACAAGATGGAGCTATTGTGATACACATTGTCCCAAGTTGTCAGGTGAAACAAGCGGCACTACCGCCCTCTGCATCACAATCGGGACAGCACTGACCGTGTGACCGCGACGCTCTACGTGACAATCCCTGACACCAGTAATCACAAAATGTAGGGACACTGGAGAAGACTCCGGCCTCATCCTCGGGCCGCAATCACAAAAAGAAACACACAACAGATACATCCTGGATAATAACATTGTATCTGTGTGTGATTATTACTGATACATTGTGTGTGATTATTACTGATACATTGTGTGTGATTATTACTGATACATTGTATTTGTGTGTGATTATTACTGATACATTGTGTGTGATTATTACTGATACATTGTGTGTGATTATTACTGATACATTGTATTTGTGTGTGATTATTACTGATACATTGTGTGTGATTATTACTGATACATTGTGTGTGATTATTACTGATACATTGTATTTGTGTGATTATTACTGATACATTGTATGTGTGTGTGTGTGTGTGTGTGTGTGTGTGTGTGTGTGTGTGTGTGTGTGTGTGTGTGTGTGTGATTATTACTGATACATTGTGTGTGATTATTACTGATACATTGTATTTGTGTGATTATTACTGATACATTGTATTTGTGTGATTATTACTGATACATTGTATTTGTGTGTGATTATTACAGATACATTGTATTTGTGTGTGATTATTACTGATACATTGTATTTGTGTGCGATTATTACTGATACATTGTGTGTGTGTGTGTGTGTGTGTGTGTGTGTGCGATTATTACTGATACATGAAGATTAATAATATTACAGAATTTTAGATGGGGCCAAACACATAACATTGTCATCTCCCGGGACAGACTTACTGCAAGTGCAGCTACAAAACGCCGCTCTGATCCCACCTCCTCACACAGGTCCCGGGGGGGTCGTCTCTTACATCTTCATGGCTGCCCCTCAATTACTCTCAGGAACAGTGCAAGGTGCAGAATTGGGAAGGGGTTTATAATAGAGAAGTAAGCCGTGCTTACTGGTAATAAGAATTATTTCTATTCACTTGTGTCCTTCCACAATTCCATATTCTCCTCTTCCTGATCCACGAATAGAATATTAGGACAACAGTAAAGACTGACACTTAGGCAGAACAGTAATAGACAGAGAATGTCTGGGGCTCGCAATGTGGATTGACTGACAGATGCAATTGTATGTGTAATTCTGGGTATGATAAAGCGGAGTGATAATTCACAGGAATTGTCGTCATTCTCAGGTAGGACACGCGACAAAGAACGACCGCTGCGTGCGCTGGAGGGAGAACCGGACATCGCTACTCACCATTCTTTGCTGGGAGGAGATCATGTCCCAGTCAGCATCAGCCTGCATGTTGGTGACAAGTGACGCCAACTCCTCGGGGTGAGGTTTATTGTGTAGGTAGGTGTGGAGGGGCAGGTGCCCGCCCAGGTGCTGCTCATCCATGTCCTCTTTTTCCCGGGAAGAAAGGTCTCCTCCGGTTAACTCATCCTCTCCATCAGCTTTACAGGTGAATGGAGAGGTGGCGGGTTTGGACGACATCCTTCTGTGAAGTAACAATATAAGGAAAAGTTAGAGTCAAACACCATAAACTATAGCAACACATAGATACCATAAAGTGAGAGGTTGTCACAGCCCCGCCCCCTGTTACTGACATCACTGATATATAATATAATTACACTGTGATCAGACATGAGATCCACACATCTTATATACAGTAACAGCTATTCATCTATTACTACTGACAACCAGCCTGTATATCATGTGTGAGAGGTTGTCACAGTCCCGCCCCCTGTTACTGACATCACTGATATATAATATTATTACACTGTGATCAGACATGAGATCCACACATCTTATATACAGTAACAGCTATTCATCTATAACTGATGACAACCAGCCTGTATATCATGTGTGAGAGGTTGTCACAGCCCTGCCCCCTGTTACTGACATCACTGATATATAATATAATTACACTGTGATCAGACATGAGATCCACACATCTTATATACAGTAACAGCTATTCATCTATTACTACTGACAACCAGCCTGTATATCATGTGTGAGAGGTTGTCACAGTCCCGCCCCCTGTTACTGACATCACTGATATATAATATTATTACACTGTGATCAGACATGAGATCCACACATCTTATATACAGTAACAGCTATTCATCTATAACTGATGACAACCAGCCTGTATATCATGTGTGAGAGGTTGTCACAGCCCTGCCCCCTGTTACTGACATCACTGATATATAATATAATTACACTGTGATCAGACATGAGATCCACACATCTTATATACAGTAACAGCTATTCATCTATTACTACTGACAACCAGCCTGTATATCATGTGTGAGAGGTTGTCACAGCTCCGCCCCCTGTTACTGACATCACTGATATATAATATAATTACATGTGATCAGACATGAGATCCACACATCTTATATACAGTCACAGCTATTCATCTATTACTACTGACAACTAGCCTGTATATCATGTGTGAGAGGTTGTCACAGCTCCGCCCCCTGTTACTGACATCACTGATATATAATATTATTACACTGTGATCAGACATGAGATCCACACATCTTATATACAGTAACAGCTATTCATCTATTACTACTGACCACCAGCCTGTATATCATGTGTGAGAGGTTGTCACAGCCCCGCCCCCTGTTACTGACATCACTGATATATAATATAATTACATTGTGATCAGGCATGAGATCCACACATCTTATATACAGTAACAGCTATTCATCTATTACTACTGACAACTAGCCTGTATATCATGTGTGAGAGGTTGTCACAGCCCCGCCCCCTGTTACTGACATCACTGATATATAATATAATTACACTGTGATCAGACATGAGATCCACACATCTTATATACAGTAACAGCTATTCATCTATTACTACTGACAACCTGCCTGTATATCATGTGTGAGAGGTTGTCACAGCCCCGCCCCCTGTTACTGACATCACTGATATATAATATAATTACATTGTGATCAGACATGAGATCCACACATCTTATATACAGTCACAGCTATTCATCTATTACTACTGACAACCAGCCTGTATATCATGTGTGAGAGGTTGTCACAGCTCCGCCCCCTGTTACTGACATCACTGATATATAATAGAATTACACTGTGATCAGACATGAGATCCACACATCTTATATACAGTAACAGCTATTCATCTATTACTACTGACAACCAGCCTGTATATCATGTGTGAGAGGTTGTCACAGCTCCGCCCCCTGTTACTGACATCACTGATATATAATATAATTACATGTGATCAGACATGAGATCCACACATCTTATATACAGTCACAGCTATTCATCTATTACTACTGACAACCAGCCTGTATATCATGTGTGAGAGGTTGTCACAGCCCCGCCCCCTGTTACTGACATCACTGATATATAATAGAATTACACTGTGATCAGATATGAGATCCACACATCTTATATACAGTAACAGCTATTCATCTATTACTACTGACAACCAGCCTGTATATCATGTGTGAGAGGTTGTCACAGCCCCGCCCCCCGTTACTGACATCACTGATATATAATATAATTACATTGTGATCAGACATGAGATCCACACATCTTATATACAGTGACAGCTATTCATCTATTACTACTGACAACCAGCCTGTGTATCATGTGTGAGAGGTTGTCACAGCCCCGCCCCCTATTACTGACATCACTGATATATAATATAATTACATGTGATCAGACGTGAGATCCACACATCTTATATACAGTAACAGCTATTCATCTATTACTACTGACAACCAGCCTGTATATCATGTGTGAGAGGTTGTCACAGCCCCGCCCCCTGTTACTGACATCACTGATATATAATATAATTACATGTGATCAGACATGAGATCCACACATCTTATATACAGTAACAGCTATTCATCTATTACTACTGACAACCAGCCTGTATATCATGTGTGAGAGGTTGTCACAGCTCCGCCCCCTGTTACTGACATCACTGATATATAATATAATTACACTGTGATCAGACATGAGATCCACACATCTTATATACAGTAACAGCTATTCATCTATTACTACTGACAACCAGCCTGTATATCATGTGTGAGAGGTTGTCACAGCTCCGCCCCCTGTTACTGACATCACTGATATATAATATAATTACATTGTGATCAGACATGAGATCCACACATTTTATATACAGTAACAGCTATTCATCTATTACTACTGACAACCAGCCTGTATACCATGTGTGAGAGGTTGTCACAGCCCCGCCCCCGTCAGTATACAGCATTATGGTGATACATTGATTTGTCGGTGACACGTCCTACGACCTCTTCTAACTTTCTCTACTTTCTCGCTCTGCTCCAGGCCTCTCCGCTGATCTTTTATTTTACCAGCATTTAATAGAACATTAGGTGCAGGGAACTATCAAAGACTTTCAAAGCAGCAAATGGCATCTAATTTCTGTATTTTTTTAGACTCACGTCTTCAATTAATCATAAATTGTTGGTTTGAAAAAAAATCAAACCCTCCGTTCAATAATTTATATCATTTTCCTGCATGAATCCCCTTCCACATCAATGCGTTTCCAGCTTATACTTATTGTCAGGGGACGGTATAAAAGCGGATCTCGTCTTATTTTATTGATTACAACGGAGCTTTATTTCACAGTCAATGCATTAATAACAGCGAGACGCAAAATAAGAGAAACACGTTAAACTTTAAAGCGGCTTCTATGTAACTTGTTAAAATGTTTTATTTAATGCCTGGAAACTCATTAGTAAAATTACACTTAATAAATTAATACATTTTCAGATGAAGGTCTTCGCTGCAACGCGCAAATGTGCAGACGATGTTCTAGCAGGTTTATTTCCAGCAAACAGATTAATAACCGGTGGACGACCCAGAAACCACGGAATCACCTCAGAAAAAAGTTTCTAACACGTGAACGGTAGAGAAACATGACTAATACAACTCTATATAGAAATGATATCTGGAGAGCGGTGATGTCACTGCTGTGTAATATAACTGATATCTGGAGAGCGGTGATGTCACTGCTGTATAATATAACTGATATCTGGAGAGCGGTGATGTCACTGCTGTGTAATATAACTGATATCTGGAGAGCGGTGATGTCACTGCTGTATAATATAACTGATATCTGGAGAGCGGTGATGTCACTGCTGTGTAATATAACTGATATCTGGAGAGCGGTGATGTCACTGCTGTATAATATAACTGATATCTGGAGAGCGGTGATGTCACTGCTGTATAATATAACTGATATCTGGAGAGCGGTTATGTCACTGCTGTATAATATAATATATCTGGAGAGCGGTGATGTCACTGCTGTATAATATAACTGATATCTGGAGGGCGGTGATGTCACTGCTGTATAATATATCTTATATCTGGAGAGTGGTGATGTCACTGCTGTATAATATAACTGATATCTGGAGAGCGGTGATGTCACTGCTGTATAATATAACTGATATCTGGAGAGCGGTGATGTCACTGCTGTATAATATAATATATCTGGAGAGCGGTGATGTCACTGCTATATAATATAACTGATATCTGGAGAGCGGTGATGTCACTGCTGTATAATATAACTGATATCTGGAGAGCGGTGATGTCACTGCTGTATAATATAACGGATATCTGGAGAGCGGTGATGTCACTGCTGTATAATATATCTGATATCTGCAGACCGGTGATGTCACTGCTGTGTAATATAACTGATATCTGGAGACCGGTGATGTCACTGCTGTATAATATAATATATCTGGAGAGCGGTGATGTCACTGCTGTGTAATATAACTGATATCTGGAGAGTGGTGATGTCACTGCTGTATAATATAACTGATATCTGGAGAGCGGTGATGTCACTGCTGTATAATATAACTGATATCTGGAGAGCGGTGATGTCACTGCTGTATAATATATCTTATATCTGGAGAGCGGTGATGTCACTGTTGTATAATATAACTGATATCTGGAGAGCGGTGATGTCACTGCTGTATAATATAACTGATATCTGGAGAGCGGTGATGTCACTGCTGTATAATATAACTGATATCTGGAGAGCGGTGATGTCACTGCTGTATAATATATCTTATATCTGGAGAGCGGTGATGTCACTGCTGTATAATATAATATATCTGGAGAGCGGTGATGTCACTGCTATATAATATAACTGACATCTGGAGAGCGGTGATGTCACTGCTGTATAATATAACTGATATCTGGAGAGCGGTGATGTCACTGCTGTATAATAAAACTGATATCTGGAGAGCGGTGATGTCACTGCTGTATAATATAACTGATATCTGGAGAGCGGTGATGTCACTGCTGTATAATATAACTGATATCTGGAGAGCGGTTATGTCACTGCTGTATAATATAACATATCTGGAGGGCGGTGATGTCACTGCTATATAATATAATATATCTGGAGAGCGGTGATGTCACTGCTGTATAATGTATCTGATATCTGGAGAGCGGTGATGTCACTGCTGTATAATATAACTGATATCTGGAGAGCAGTGATGTCACTGCTGTATAATATAACTGATATCTGGAGAGCGGTGATGTCACTGCTGTATAATATAACTGATATCTGGAGGGCGGTGATGTCATTGCTGTATAATATATCTTATATCTGGTGGGCGGTGATGTCACTGCTGTATAATATATCTTATATCTGGTGGGCGGTGATGTCACTGCTATATAATATAATATATCTGGAGAGCGGTGATGTCACTGGTGTATAATATAACTGATATCTGGAGAGCGATGATGTCACTGCTGTATAATATAACATATATCTGGAGAGTGATGATGTCACTGCTGTATAATATAACTGATATCTGGAGAGCGGTGATGTCACTGCTGTATAATATAACTGATATCTGGAGAGCGGTGATGTCACTGCTGTATAATATAACTGATATCTGGAGAGCGGTGATGTCACTGCTGTATAATATAACTGATATCTGGAGAGCGGTGATGTCACTGCTGTATAATATAACTGATATCTGGAGAGTGGTGATGTCACTGCTGTATAATATAACTGATATCTGGAGAGCGGTGATGTCACTGCTGTATAATATAACTGATATCTGGAGGGCGCTGATGACACTGCTGTATAATATAACTGATATCTGGAGAGCGGTGATGTCACTGCTGTATAATATAATATATCTGGAGAGCGGTGATGTCACTGCTGTATAATATAACTGATATCTGGAGAGTGGTGATGTCACTGCTGTATAATATAACTGATATCTGGAGAGCGGTGATGTCACTGCTGCATAATATAATATATCTGGAGAGCGGTGATGTCACTGCTGTATAATATAACTGATATCTGGAGAGTGGTGATGTCACTGCTGTATAATATAACTGATATCTGGAGAGCGGTGATGTCACTGCTGTATAATATAACTGATATCTGGAGAGCGGTGATGTCACTGCTGTATAATATAATATATCTGGAGAGCGGTGATGTCACTGCTGTATAATATAACTGATATCTGGAGAGTGGTGATGTCACTGCTGTATAATATAACTGATATCTGGAGAGCGGTGATGTCACTGCTGTATAATATAATATATCTGGAGAGCGGTGATGTCACTGCTGTATAATATAACTGATATCTGGAGAGTGGTGATGTCACTGCTGTATAATATAACTGATATCTGGAGAGCGGTGATGTCACTGCTGCATAATATAATATATCTGGAGAGCGGTGATGTCACTGCTGTATAATATAACTGATATCTGGAGAGCGGTGATGTCACTGCTGTATAATATAACTGATATCTGGAGAGTGGTGATGTCACTGCTGTATAATATAACATATCTGGAGAGCGGTGATGTCACTGCTGTATAATATAACTGATATCTGGAGAGTGGTGATGTCACTGCTGTATAATATAACTGATATCTGGAGAGTGGTGATGTCACTGCTGTATAATATAACTGATATCTGGAGAGCGGTGATGTCACTGCTGTATAATATAACTGATATCTGGAGAGCGGTGATGTCACTGCTGTATAATATAATATATCTGGAGAGCGGTGATGTCACTGCTGTATAATATAACTGATATCTGGAGAGTGGTGATGTCACTGCTGTATAATATAACTGATATCTGGAGAGCGGTGATGTCACTGCTGTTTAATATAATATATCTGGAGAGCGGTGATGTCACTGCTGTATAATATAACTGATATCTGGAGTGTGGTGATGTCACTGCTATATAATATAACTGATATCTGGAGAGCGGTGATGTCACTGCTGTATAATATAACTGATATCTGGAGAGCGGTGATGTCACTGCTGTATAATATAATATATCTGGAGAGCGGTGATGTCACTGCTGTATAATATAACTGATATCTGGAGAGTGGTGATGTCACTGCTGTATAATATAACTGATATCTGGAGAGCGGTGATGTCACTGCTGTATAATATAATATATCTGGAGAGCGGTGATGTCACTGCTGTATAATATAACTGATATCTGGAGAGTGGTGATGTCACTGCTGTATAATATAACTGATATCTGGAGAGCGGTGATGTCACTGCTGTATAATATAATATATCTGGAGAGCGGTGATGTCACTGCTGTATAATATAACTGATATCTGGAGAGTGGTGATGTCACTGCTGTATAATATAACTGATATCTGGAGAGCGGTGATGTCACTGCTGTATAATATAATATATCTGGAGAGCGGTGATGTCACTGCTGTATAATATAACTTATATCTGGAGAGCGGTGATGTCACTGCTGTATAATATATCTTATATCTGGAGAGAGGTGATGTCACTGCTGTATAATATAACTGATATCTGGAGAGCGGTGATGTCACTGCTGTATAATATAACATATATCTGGAGAGCGGTGATGTCACTGATGTATAATGTATCTGATATCTGGAGAGCGGTGATGTCACTGCTGTATAATATAACTGATATCTGGAGAGCGGTGATGTCACTGCTGTATAATATTACTGATATCTGGAGAGCGGTGATGTCACTGCTGTATAATATATCTGATATCTGGAGAGCGGTGATGTCACTGCTGTATAATATAACTGATATCTGGAGAGCGGTGATGTCACTGCTGTATAATATAATATATCTGGGGAGCGGTGATGTCACTGCTGTATAATATAACTGATATCTGGAGAGTGGTGATGTCACTGTTGTATAATATAACTGATATCTGGAGAGCGGTGATGTCACTGCTGTATAATATAACTGATATCTGGGGAGCGGTGATGTCACTGCTGTATAATATAACTAATATCTGGAGAGCGGTGATGTGACTGCTGTATAATATAACTTATATTTGGAGAGAGGTGATGTCACTGCTGTATAATATATCTTATATCTGGAGGGCAGTGATGTCACTACTGTATAATATATCTTATATCTGGAGAGCGGCGATGTCACTGCTGTATAATATAACTGATATCTGGAGAGCGGTGATGTCACTGCTGTATAATATAACTGATATCTGGAGGGCGGTGATGTCACTACTGTATAATATATCTTATATCTGGAGAGCGGTGATGTCACTGCTGTATAATATAACTGATATCTGGAGAGCGGTGATGTCACTGCTGTATAATATAACTGATATCTGGAGAGCGGTGATGTCACTGCTGTATAATATAACTGATATCTGGAGAGCGGTGATGTCACTGCTGTATAATATAACTGATATCTGGAGAGCGGTGATGTCACTGCTGTATAATATAACTTATATCTGGAGACCGGTGATGTCACTGCTGTATAATATAACTGATATCTGGAGACCGGTGATGTCACTGCTGTATAATATAACTGATATCTGGAGAGCGGTGATGTCACTGCTGTATAATATAACTGATATCTGGAGAGAGGTGATGTCACTGCTGTATAATATAACTGATATCTGGAGAGCGGTGATGTCACTGCTGTATAATATAACTGATATCTGGAGAGAGGTGATGTCACTGCTGTATAATATATCTTATGTCTGGAGAGAGGTGATGTCACTGCTGTATAATATATCTTAAATCTGGAGAGCGGTGATGTGACTGCTGTATAATATAACTGATATCTGGAGGGCGGTGATGTCACTGCTGTATAATATATCTTATATCTGGAGAGCGGTGATGTCACTGCTGTATAATATAACTTGTATCTGGAGAGCGGTGATGTGACTGCTGTATAATATAACTGATATCTGGAGGGCGGTGATGTCACTGCTGTATAATATATCTTTTATCTGGAGAGCGGTGATGTCACTGCTGTATAATATAATATATCTGGAGACCGGTGATGTCACTGCTGTATAATATAACTGATATCTGGTGGGCGGTGATTTCACTGCTGTATAATATAACTGATATCTCGAGAGCGGTGATGTCACTGCTGTATAATATAACTGATATCTGGTGGGCGGTGATTTCACTGCTGTATAATATAACTGATATCTGGAGGGCGGTGATGTCACTGCTGTATAATATAATATATCTGGAGAGCGGTGATGTCACTGCTGTATAATATAACTGATATCTGGAGAGCGGTGATGTCACTGCTGTATAATATAATATATCTGGAGACCGGTGATGTCACTGCTGTATAATATAACTGATATCTGGTGGGCGGTGATTTCACTGCTGTATAATATAACTGATATCTGGAGAGCGGTGATGTCACTGCTGTATAATATAATATATCTGGAGAGCGGTGATGTCATTGCTGTATAATAGAACTGATATCTGGAGAGCGGTGATGTCACTGCTGTATAATATAACTGATATCTGGAGAGCGGTGATGTCACTGCTGTATAATATAACTGATATCTGGTGGGCGGTGATTTCACTGCTGTATAATATAACTGATATCTGGAGGGCGGTGATGTCACTGCTGTATAATATAATATATCTGGAGAGCGGTGATGTCACTGCTGTATAATATAACTGATATCTGGAGAGCGGTGATGTTACTGCTGTATAATATAACTGATATCTGGCGAGCGGTGATGTCACTGCTGTATAATATAACTGATATCTGGAGAGTGGTGATGTCACTGCTGTATAATATAATATATCTGGAGAGCGGTGATGTCACTGCTGTATAATATAACTGATATCTGGAGAGCGGTGATGTCACTGCTGTATAATAAAACTGATATCTGGAGAGCGGTGATGTCACTGCTGTATAATATAACTGATATCTGGAGAGCGGTGATGTCACTGCTGTATAATATAACTGATATCTGGAGAGCGGTGATGTCACTGCTGTATAATATAACATATCTGGAGGGCGGTGATGTCACTGCTATATAATATAATATATCTGGAGAGCGGTGATGTCACTCCTGTATAATGTATCTGATATCTGGAGAGCGGTGATGTCACTGCTGTATAATATAACTGATATCTGGAGAGCAGTGATGTCACTGCTGTATAATATAACTGATATCTGGAGAGCGGTGATGTCACTGCTGTATAATATAACTGATATCTGGAGGGCGGTGATGTCATTGCTGTATAATATATCTTATATCTGGTGGGCGGTGATGTCACTGCTGTATAATATATCTTATATCTGGTGGGCGGTGATGTCACTGCTATATAATATAATATATCTGGAGAGCGGTGATGTCACTGCTGTATAATATAACTGATATCTGGAGACCGGTGATGTCACTGCTGTATAATATAACTGATATCTGGAGAGCGGTGATGTCACTGCTGTATAATATAACTGATATCTGGAGAGAGGTGATGTCACTGCTGTATAATATAACTGATATCTGGAGAGCGGTGATGTCACTGCTGTATAATATAACTGATATCTGGAGAGAGGTGATGTCACTGCTGTATAATATATCTTATGTCTGGAGAGAGGTGATGTCACTGCTGTATAATATATCTTAAATCTGGAGAGCGGTGATGTGACTGCTGTATAATATAACTGATATCTGGAGGGCGGTGATGTCACTGCTGTATAATATATCTTATATCTGGAGAGCGGTGATGTCACTGCTGTATAATATAACTTGTATCTGGAGAGCGGTGATGTGACTGCTGTATAATATAACTGATATCTGGAGGGCGGTGATGTCACTGCTGTATAATATATCTTTTATCTGGAGAGCGGTGATGTCACTGCTGTATAATATAATATATCTGGAGACCGGTGATGTCACTGCTGTATAATATAACTGATATCTGGTGGGCGGTGATTTCACTGCTGTATAATATAACTGATATCTCGAGAGCGGTGATGTCACTGCTGTATAATATAACTGATATCTGGTGGGCGGTGATTTCACTGCTGTATAATATAACTGATATCTGGAGGGCGGTGATGTCACTGCTGTATAATATAATATATCTGGAGAGCGGTGATGTCACTGCTGTATAATATAACTGATATCTGGAGAGCGGTGATGTCACTGCTGTATAATATAATATATCTGGAGACCGGTGATGTCACTGCTGTATAATATAACTGATATCTGGTGGGCGGTGATTTCACTGCTGTATAATATAACTGATATCTGGAGAGCGGTGATGTCACTGCTGTATAATATAATATATCTGGAGAGCGGTGATGTCATTGCTGTATAATAGAACTGATATCTGGAGAGCGGTGATGTCACTGCTGTATAATATAACTGATATCTGGAGAGCGGTGATGTCACTGCTGTATAATATAACTGATATCTGGTGGGCGGTGATTTCACTGCTGTATAATATAACTGATATCTGGAGAGTGGTGATGTCACTGCTGTATAATATAATATATCTGGAGAGCGGTGATGTCACTGCTGTATAATATAATATATCTGGAGAGCGGTGATGTCACTGCTGTATAATATAACTGATATCTGGAGAGCGGTGATGTTACTGCTGTATAATATAACTGATATCTGGCGAGCGGTGATGTCACTGCTGTATAATATAACTGATATCTGGAGAGTGGTGATGTCACTGCTGTATAATATAATATATCTGGAGAGCGGTGATGTCACTGCTGTATAATATAACTGATATCTGGAGAGCGGTGATGTCACTGCTGTATAATAAAACTGATATCTGGAGAGCGGTGATGTCACTGCTGTATAATATAACTGATATCTGGAGAGCGGTGATGTCACTGCTGTATAATATAACTGATATCTGGAGAGCGGTGATGTCACTGCTGTATAATATAACATATCTGGAGGGCGGTGATGTCACTGCTATATAATATAATATATCTGGAGAGCGGTGATGTCACTCCTGTATAATGTATCTGATATCTGGAGAGCGGTGATGTCACTGCTGTATAATATAACTGATATCTGGAGAGCAGTGATGTCACTGCTGTATAATATAACTGATATCTGGAGAGCGGTGATGTCACTGCTGTATAATATAACTGATATCTGGAGGGCGGTGATGTCATTGCTGTATAATATATCTTATATCTGGTGGGCGGTGATGTCACTGCTGTATAATATATCTTATATCTGGTGGGCGGTGATGTCACTGCTATATAATATAATATATCTGGAGAGCGGTGATGTCACTGGTGTATAATATAACTGATATCTGGAGAGTGATGATGTCACTGCTGTATAATATAACTGATATCTGGAGAGCGGTGATGTCACTGCTGTATAATATAACTGATATCTGGAGAGCGGTGATGTCACTGCTGTATAATATAACTGATATCTGGAGAGCGGTGATGTCACTGCTGTATAATATAACTGATATCTGGAGAGCGGTGATGTCACTGCTGTATAATATAACTTATATCTGGAGAGCGGTGATGTCACTGCTGTATAATATAACTGATATCTGGAGACCGGTGATGTCACTGCTGTATAATATAACTGATATCTGGAGAGCGGTGATGTCACTGCTGTATAATATAACTGATATCTGGAGAGAGGTGATGTCACTGCTGTATAATATAACTGATATCTGGAGAGCGGTGATGTCACTGCTGTATAATATAACTGATATCTGGAGAGAGGTGATGTCACTGCTGTATAATATATCTTATGTCTGGAGAGAGGTGATGTCACTGCTGTATAATATATCTTAAATCTGGAGAGCGGTGATGTGACTGCTGTATAATATAACTGATATCTGGAGGGCGGTGATGTCACTGCTGTATAATATATCTTATATCTGGAGAGCGGTGATGTCACTGCTGTATAATATAACTTGTATCTGGAGAGCGGTGATGTGACTGCTGTATAATATAACTGATATCTGGAGGGCGGTGATGTCACTGCTGTATAATATATCTTTTATCTGGAGAGCGGTGATGTCACTGCTGTATAATATAATATATCTGGAGACCGGTGATGTCACTGCTGTATAATATAACTGATATCTGGTGGGCGGTGATTTCACTGCTGTATAATATAACTTGTATCTGGAGAGCGGTGATGTGACTGCTGTATAATATAACTGATATCTGGAGGGCGGTGATGTCACTGCTGTATAATATATCTTTTATCTGGAGAGCGGTGATGTCACTGCTGTATAATATAATATATCTGGAGACCGGTGATGTCACTGCTGTATAATATAACTGATATCTGGTGGGCGGTGATTTCACTGCTGTATAATATAACTGATATCTCGAGAGCGGTGATGTCACTGCTGTATAATATAACTGATATCTGGAGGGCGGTGATGTCACTGCTGTATAATATAATATATCTGGAGAGCGGTGATGTCACTGCTGTATAATATAACTGATATCTGGAGAGCGGTGATGTCACTGCTGTATAATATAATATATCTGGAGACCGGTGATGTCACTGCTGTATAATATAACTGATATCTGGTGGGCGGTGATTTCACTGCTGTATAATATAACTGATATCTGGAGAGCGGTGATGTCACTGCTGTATAATATAACTGATATCTGGAGAGCGGTGATGTCACTGCTGTATAATATAACTGATATCTGGTGGGCGGTGATTTCACTGCTGTATAATATAACTGATATCTGGAGGGCGGTGATGTCACTGCTGTATAATATAATATATCTGGAGAGCGGTGATGTCACTGCTGTATAATATAACTGATATCTGGAGAGCGGTGATGTTACTGCTGTATAATATAACTGATATCTGGCGAGCGGTGATGTCACTGCTGTATAATATAACTGATATCTGGAGAGTGGTGATGTCACTGCTGTATAATATAATATATCTGGAGAGCGGTGATGTCACTGCTGTATAATATAACTGATATCTGGAGAGCGGTGATGTCACTGCTGTATAATATAACTGATATCTGGAGAGCGGTGATGTCACTGCTGTATAATATAACTGATATCTGGAGAGCGGTGATGTCACCGCTGTATAATATAACTGATATCTGGAGAGCGGTGATGTCACTGCTGTATAATATAACTGATATCTGGAGAGCGGTTATGTCACTGCTGTATAATATAACATATCTGGAGGGCGGTGATGTCACTGCTATATAATATAATATATCTGGAGAGCGGTGATGTCACTCCTGTATAATGTATCTGATATCTGGAGAGCGGTGATGTCACTGCTGTATAATATAACTGATATCTGGAGAGCAGTGATGTCACTGCTGTATAATATAACTGATATCTGGAGAGCGGTGATGTCACTGCTGTATAATATAACTGATATCTGGAGGGCGGTGATGTCATTGCTGTATAATATATCTTATATCTGGTGGGCGGTGATGTCACTGCTGTATAATATATCTTATATCTGGTGGGCGGTGATGTCACTGCTATATAATATAATATATCTGGAGAGCGGTGATGTCACTGGTGTATAATATAACTGATATCTGGAGAGCGATGATGTCACTGCTGTATAATATAACATATATCTGGAGAGTGATGATGTCACTGCTGTATAATATAACTGATATCTGGAGAGCGGTGATGTCACTGCTGTATAATATAACTGATATCTGGAGAGCGGTGATGTCACTGCTGTATAATATAACTGATATCTGGAGAGCGGTGATGTCACTGCTGTATAATATAACTGATATCTGGAGAGTGGTGATGTCACTGCTGTATAATATAACTGATATCTGGAGAGTGGTGATGTCACTGCTGTATAATATAACTGATATCTGGAGAGCGGTGATGTCACTGCTGTATAATATAACTGATATCTGGAGAGCGGTGATGTCACTGCTGTATAATATAATATATCTGGAGAGCGGTGATGTCACTGCTGTATAATATAACTGATATCTGGAGAGAGGTGATGTCACTGCTGTATAATATATCTGGAGAGCAGCGATGTCATTGCTGTATAATATAATATATCTGGAGAGCGGTGATGTCACTGCTGTATAATATAACTGATATCTGGAGAGTGGTGATGTCACTGCTGTATAATATAACTGATATCTGGAGAGCGGTGATGTCACTGCTGTATAATATAACTGATATCTGGAGGGCGCTGATGACACTGCTGTATAATATAACTGATATCTGGAGAGCGGTGATGTCACTGCTGTATAATATAATATATCTGGAGAGCGGTGATGTCACTGCTGTATAATATAACTGATATTTGGAGAGTGGTGATGTCACTGCTGTATAATATAACTGATATCTGGAGAGCGGTGATGTCACTGCTGCATAATATAATATATCTGGAGAGCGGTGATGTCACTGCTGTATAATATAACTGATATCTGGAGAGTGGTGATGTCACTGCTGTATAATATAACTGATATCTGGAGAGCGGTGATGTCACTGCTGTATAATATAACTGATATCTGGAGAGCGGTGATGTCACTGCTGTATAATATAATATATCTGGAGAGCGGTGATGTCACTGCTGTATAATATAACTGATATCTGGAGAGTGGTGATGTCACTGCTGTATAATATAACTGATATCTGGAGAGCGGTGATGTCACTGCTGTATAATATAATATATCTGGAGAGCGGTGATGTCACTGCTGTATAATATAACTGATATCTGGAGAGTGGTGATGTCACTGCTGTATAATATAACTGATATCTGGAGAGCGGTGATGTCACTGCTGCATAATATAATATATCTGGAGAGCGGTGATGTCACTGCTGTATAATATAACTGATATCTGGAGAGTGGTGATGTCACTGCTGTATAATATAACTGATATCTGGAGAGCGGTGATGTCACTGCTGTATAATATAACTGATATCTGGAGAGCGGTGATGTCACTGCTGTATAATATAATATATCTGGAGAGCGGTGATGTCACTGCTGTATAATATAACTGATATCTGGAGAGTGGTGATGTCACTGCTGTATAATATAACTGATATCTGGAGAGCGGTGATGTCACTGCTGTTTAATATAATATATCTGGAGAGCGGTGATGTCACTGCTGTATAATATAACTGATATCTGGAGTGTGGTGATGTCACTGCTATATAATATAACTGATATCTGGAGAGCGGTGATGTCACTGCTGTATAATATAACTGATATCTGGAGAGCGGTGATGTCACTGCTGTATAATATAATATATCTGGAGAGCGGTGATGTCACTGCTGTATAATATAACTGATATCTGGAGAGTGGTGATGTCACTGCTGTATAATATAACTGATATCTGGAGAGCGGTGATGTCACTGCTGTATAATATAATATATCTGGAGAGCGGTGATGTCACTGCTGTATAATATAACTGATATCTGGAGAGTGGTGATGTCACTGCTGTATAATATAACTGATATCTGGAGAGCGGTGATGTCACTGCTGTATAATATAATATATCTGGAGAGCGGTGATGTCACTGCTGTATAATATAACTGATATCTGGAGAGTGGTGATGTCACTGCTGTATAATATAACTGATATCTGGAGAGCGGTGATTTCACTGCTGTATAATATAATATATCTGGAGAGCGGTGATGTCACTGCTGTATAATATAACTTATATCTGGAGAGCGGTGATGTCACTGCTGTATAATATATCTTATATCTGGAGAGAGGTGATGTCACTGCTGTATAATATAACTGATATCTGGAGAGCGGTGATGTCACTGCTGTATAATATAACATATATCTGGAGAGCGGTGATGTCACTGATGTATAATGTATCTGATATCTGGAGAGCGGTGATGTCACTGCTGTATAATATAACTGATATCTGGAGAGCGGTGATGTCACTGCTGTATAATATTACTGATATCTGGAGAGCGGTGATGTCACTGCTGTATAATATATCTGATATCTGGAGAGCGGTGATGTCACTGCTGTATAATATAACTGATATCTGGAGAGCGGTGATGTCACTGCTGTATAATATAATATATCTGGGGAGCGGTGATGTCACTGCTGTATAATATAACTGATATCTGGAGAGTGGTGATGTCACTGTTGTATAATATAACTGATATCTGGAGAGCGGTGATGTCACTGCTGTATAATATAACTGATATCTGGGGAGCGGTGATGTCACTGCTGTATAATATAACTAATATCTGGAGAGCGGTGATGTGACTGCTGTATAATATAACTTATATTTGGAGAGAGGTGATGTCACTGCTGTATAATATATCTTATATCTGGAGGGCAGTGATGTCACTACTGTATAATATATCTTATATCTGGAGAGCGGCGATGTCACTGCTGTATAATATAACTGATATCTGGAGAGCGGTGATGTCACTGCTGTATAATATAACTGATATCTGGAGGGCGGTGATGTCACTACTGTATAATATATCTTATATCTGGAGAGCGGTGATGTCACTGCTGTATAATATAACTGATATCTGGAGAGCGGTGATGTCACTGCTGTATAATATAACTGATATCTGGAGAGCGGTGATGTCACTGCTGTATAATATAACTGATATCTGGAGAGCGGTGATGTCACTGCTGTATAATATAACTGATATCTGGAGAGCGGTGATGTCACTGCTGTATAATATAACTTATATCTGGAGACCGGTGATGTCACTGCTGTATAATATAACTGATATCTGGAGACCGGTGATGTCACTGCTGTATAATATAACTGATATCTGGAGAGCGGTGATGTCACTGCTGTATAATATAACTGATATCTGGAGAGAGGTGATGTCACTGCTGTATAATATAACTGATATCTGGAGAGCGGTGATGTCACTGCTGTATAATATAACTGATATCTGGAGAGAGGTGATGTCACTGCTGTATAATATATCTTATGTCTGGAGAGAGGTGATGTCACTGCTGTATAATATATCTTAAATCTGGAGAGCGGTGATGTGACTGCTGTATAATATAACTGATATCTGGAGGGCGGTGATGTCACTGCTGTATAATATATCTTATATCTGGAGAGCGGTGATGTCACTGCTGTATAATATAACTTGTATCTGGAGAGCGGTGATGTGACTGCTGTATAATATAACTGATATCTGGAGGGCGGTGATGTCACTGCTGTATAATATATCTTTTATCTGGAGAGCGGTGATGTCACTGCTGTATAATATAATATATCTGGAGACCGGTGATGTCACTGCTGTATAATATAACTGATATCTGGTGGGCGGTGATTTCACTGCTGTATAATATAACTGATATCTCGAGAGCGGTGATGTCACTGCTGTATAATATAACTGATATCTGGTGGGCGGTGATTTCACTGCTGTATAATATAACTGATATCTGGAGGGCGGTGATGTCACTGCTGTATAATATAATATATCTGGAGAGCGGTGATGTCACTGCTGTATAATATAACTGATATCTGGAGAGCGGTGATGTCACTGCTGTATAATATAATATATCTGGAGACCGGTGATGTCACTGCTGTATAATATAACTGATATCTGGTGGGCGGTGATTTCACTGCTGTATAATATAACTGATATCTGGAGAGCGGTGATGTCACTGCTGTATAATATAATATATCTGGAGAGCGGTGATGTCATTGCTGTATAATAGAACTGATATCTGGAGAGCGGTGATGTCACTGCTGTATAATATAACTGATATCTGGAGAGCGGTGATGTCACTGCTGTATAATATAACTGATATCTGGTGGGCGGTGATTTCACTGCTGTATAATATAACTGATATCTGGAGGGCGGTGATGTCACTGCTGTATAATATAATATATCTGGAGAGCGGTGATGTCACTGCTGTATAATATAACTGATATCTGGAGAGCGGTGATGTTACTGCTGTATAATATAACTGATATCTGGCGAGCGGTGATGTCACTGCTGTATAATATAACTGATATCTGGAGAGTGGTGATGTCACTGCTGTATAATATAATATATCTGGAGAGCGGTGATGTCACTGCTGTATAATATAACTGATATCTGGAGAGCGGTGATGTCACTGCTGTATAATAAAACTGATATCTGGAGAGCGGTGATGTCACTGCTGTATAATATAACTGATATCTGGAGAGCGGTGATGTCACTGCTGTATAATATAACTGATATCTGGAGAGCGGTGATGTCACTGCTGTATAATATAACATATCTGGAGGGCGGTGATGTCACTGCTATATAATATAATATATCTGGAGAGCGGTGATGTCACTCCTGTATAATGTATCTGATATCTGGAGAGCGGTGATGTCACTGCTGTATAATATAACTGATATCTGGAGAGCAGTGATGTCACTGCTGTATAATATAACTGATATCTGGAGAGCGGTGATGTCACTGCTGTATAATATAACTGATATCTGGAGGGCGGTGATGTCATTGCTGTATAATATATCTTATATCTGGTGGGCGGTGATGTCACTGCTGTATAATATATCTTATATCTGGTGGGCGGTGATGTCACTGCTATATAATATAATATATCTGGAGAGCGGTGATGTCACTGGTGTATAATATAACTGATATCTGGAGAGTGATGATGTCACTGCTGTATAATATAACTGATATCTGGAGAGCGGTGATGTCACTGCTGTATAATATAACTGATATCTGGAGAGCGGTGATGTCACTGCTGTATAATATAACTGATATCTGGAGAGCGGTGATGTCACTGCTGTATAATATAACTGATATCTGGAGAGCGGTGATGTCACTGCTGTATAATATAACTTATATCTGGAGAGCGGTGATGTCACTGCTGTATAATATAACTGATATCTGGAGACCGGTGATGTCACTGCTGTATAATATAACTGATATCTGGAGAGCGGTGATGTCACTGCTGTATAATATAACTGATATCTGGAGAGAGGTGATGTCACTGCTGTATAATATAACTGATATCTGGAGAGCGGTGATGTCACTGCTGTATAATATAACTGATATCTGGAGAGAGGTGATGTCACTGCTGTATAATATATCTTATGTCTGGAGAGAGGTGATGTCACTGCTGTATAATATATCTTAAATCTGGAGAGCGGTGATGTGACTGCTGTATAATATAACTGATATCTGGAGGGCGGTGATGTCACTGCTGTATAATATATCTTTTATCTGGAGAGCGGTGATGTCACTGCTGTATAATATAATATATCTGGAGACCGGTGATGTCACTGCTGTATAATATAACTGATATCTGGTGGGCGGTGATTTCACTGCTGTATAATATAACTTGTATCTGGAGAGCGGTGATGTGACTGCTGTATAATATAACTGATATCTGGAGGGCGGTGATGTCACTGCTGTATAATATATCTTTTATCTGGAGAGCGGTGATGTCACTGCTGTATAATATAATATATCTGGAGACCGGTGATGTCACTGCTGTATAATATAACTGATATCTGGTGGGCGGTGATTTCACTGCTGTATAATATAACTGATATCTCGAGAGCGGTGATGTCACTGCTGTATAATATAACTGATATCTGGAGGGCGGTGATGTCACTGCTGTATAATATAATATATCTGGAGAGCGGTGATGTCACTGCTGTATAATATAACTGATATCTGGAGAGCGGTGATGTCACTGCTGTATAATATAATATATCTGGAGACCGGTGATGTCACTGCTGTATAATATAACTGATATCTGGTGGGCGGTGATTTCACTGCTGTATAATATAACTGATATCTGGAGAGCGGTGATGTCACTGCTGTATAATATAACTGATATCTGGAGAGCGGTGATGTCACTGCTGTATAATATAACTGATATCTGGTGGGCGGTGATTTCACTGCTGTATAATATAACTGATATCTGGAGGGCGGTGATGTCACTGCTGTATAATATAATATATCTGGAGAGCGGTGATGTCACTGCTGTATAATATAACTGATATCTGGAGAGCGGTGATGTTACTGCTGTATAATATAACTGATATCTGGCGAGCGGTGATGTCACTGCTGTATAATATAACTGATATCTGGAGAGTGGTGATGTCACTGCTGTATAATATAATATATCTGGAGAGCGGTGATGTCACTGCTGTATAATATAACTGATATCTGGAGAGCGGTGATGTCACTGCTGTATAATATAACTGATATCTGGAGAGCGGTGATGTCACTGCTGTATAATATAACTGATATCTGGAGAGCGGTGATGTCACCGCTGTATAATATAACTGATATCTGGAGAGCAGTGATGTCACTGCTGTATAATATAATATATCTGGGGAGCGGTGATGTCACTGCTGTACAATATAACTGATATCTGGAGAGCGGTGATGTCACTGCTGTATAATATAACTGATATCTGGAGAGCGGTGATATCACTGCTGTATAATATAACTGATATCTGGAGAGCGGTGATGTCACTGCTGTATAATATAACTGATATCTGGAGAGCGGTGATGTTACCGCTGTATAATATAACTGATATCTGGAGAGCGGTGATGTCACTGCTGTATAATATAACTTATATCTGGAGGGCGGTGATGTTACTGCTGTATAATATAACTGATATCCGGAGAGTGGTGATGTCACTGCTGTGTAATATAACTGATATCTGGAGAGTGGTGATGTCACTGCTGTATAATATAACTGATATCTGGCGAGTGGTGATGTCACTGCTGTATAATATAACTGATATCTGGAGAGTGGTGATGTCACTGCTGTATAATATAACTGATATCTGGAGAGCGGTGATGTCACTGCTGTATAATATAATATATCTGGAGAGCGGTGATGTCACTGCTGTATAATATAACTGATATCTGGTGGGCGGTGATTTCACTGCTGTATAATATAACTGATATCTGGAGAGCGGTGATGTCACTGCTGTATAATATAACTTGTATCTGGAGAGCGGTGATGTCATTGCTGTATAATATATCTTATATCTGGAGAGCTGCCTGTCACTTTTCTGTTTGATAATTTCAGAATATTTTGGCAGCCGGTCTCCTGATAACATGCAGCACAGACATCGGACGTTACACGAGCACACTGCACCGACTAATAAGGACCACTGCACCGACTAATCAGGACCACGAGTACACTGCACCGACTAATCAGGACCACTGCACTGACTAATCAAGACCACGAGTACCCTGCACCGACTAATCAGGACCATGAACCGACTAATCAGGAACACGGGTACACTGCACCGACTAATCAGGAACACGGGTACACTGCACCGACTAATCAGGAACACGGGTACACTGCACCGACTAATCAGGAACACGAGTACACTGCACCGACTAATCAGGAACACGAGTACACTGCACCGACTAATCAGGAACACGAGTACACTGCACCAACTAATCAGGACCACGAGTACACTGCACCGACTTATCAGGACCACTGCACCGACTAATCGAGACCACTGCACCGACTAATCAGGACCATGAATACACTGCACCGACTAATCAGGAACACGAGTACACTGCACAGACTAATCAGGAACATGTGTACACTGCACAGTCTAATCAGGAACACAAGTACACTGCACCGACTAATCAGGAACATGGGTACACTGCACCGACTAATCAGGACCATGAGTACACTGCACCGACTAATCAGGACCATGAGTACACTGCACCGACTAATCAGGACCATGAATACACTGCACCGACTAATCAGGACCACTGCACCGACTAGTCAGGAACACGAGTACACTGCACAGACTAATCAGGAACATACACTGCACCGACTAATCAGGAACACTTGTACACTGCACAGACTAATCAGGAACAGGAGTACACTGCACCGACTGATCAGGAACATGAGTACACTGCACAGACTAATCAGGAACAGGAGTACACTGCACCGACTAATCAGGAACACGGGTACAATGCACCGACTAATCAGGACCACTGCACCGACTAATCAGGAACACGAGTACACTGCACAGACTAATCAGGAACATGAGTACACTGCACAGACTAATCAGGAACACGGGTACACTGCACAGACTAATCAGGAACACGAGTACACTGCACCGACTAACCAGGACCACTGCACCGACTAATCAGGAACACGAGTACACTACACTGACTAATCAGGAACACGGGTACACTGCACCGACTAATCAGGAACACGGGTACACTGCACTGACTAATCAGGAACAGGAGTACACTGCACCGACTAATCAGGACCACTGCACCGACTAATCAGGACCACGAGTACACTGCACCGACTAATCAGGAACATCAGTACACTGCACCGACTTATCAGGACCATGAGTACACTGCACTGACTAATCAGGAACACGAGTACCCTGCACCGACTAATCAGGAACACGGGTGCACTGCACCGACTAATCAGGACCACGGGTACACTGCACCGACTAATCAGGACCATGAGTACACTGCACTGACTAATCAGGAACACGGGTACACTGCACCGACTAATCAGGAACATGAGTATACTGCTCCGACTAATTAGGAACACGAGTACACTGCACTGACTAATCAGGAACACGGGTACACTGCACTGACTAATCACGAACATGAGTACACTGCACCGACTAATCAGGACCACTGCACCGACTAATCAGGACCACGAGTACACTGCACCGACTAATCAGGAACATGAGTACACTGCACCGACTAATCAGGAACACGAGTACACTGCACTGACTAATCAGGAACATGAGTACACTGCACTGACTAATCAGGAATATGAGTACACTGCACTGACTAATCAGGAACATAAGTACACTGCACTGACTAATCAGGAACACGAGTACACTGCACCGACTCATTAGGAACACGAGTACACTGCACTGACTAATCAGGAACATGAGTACACTGCACCGACTAATCAGGAACATGAGTACACTGCACCGACTAATCAGGAACACGGGTACACTGCACTGACTAATCAGGAACATGAGTACACTGCACCGACTAATCAGGACCACTGCACCGACTAATTAGGAACACGAGTACACTGCACCGACTAATCAGGAACACGGGTACACTGCACTGACTAATCAGGAACACGGGTACACTGCACTGACTAATCAGGAACACGGGTACACTGCACCGACTAATCAGGAACACGAGTACACTGCACCGACTAATTAGGAACACGGGTACACTGCACCGACTAATCAGGAACACGGGTACACTGCACCGACTAATCAGGAACACGGGTACACTGCACCGACTAATCAGGAACACGGGTACACTGCACCGACTAATCAGGAACACGGGTGCACTGCACCGACTAATCAGGAACACGAGTACACTGCACCGACTAATCAGGAACACGGGTACACTGCACCGACTAATCAGGAACACGAGTACACTGCACCGACTAATCAGGAACACGAGTACACTGCACCGACTAATTAGGAACACGGGTACACTGCACCGACTAATCAGGAACACGAGTACACTGCACCGACTAATCAGGAACACGGGTACACTGCACCGACTAATCAGGAACACGGGTGCACTGCACCGACTAATCAGGAACACGGGTACACTGCACCGACTAATCAGGAACACGAGTACACTGCACCGACTAATCAGGAACACGAGTACACTGCACCGACTAATCAGGAACACGGGTACACTGCACAGACTAATCAGGAACACGGGTGCACTGCACCGACTAATCAGGAACACGGGTACACTGCACCGACTAATCAGGAACACGGGTGCACTGCACCGACTAATCAGGACCACGAGTACACTGCATGAATCACTAACGCTAATATGAGACTGGGTCCAGGTTTCCTATATCAGAGATTATGCTACAAATGGGACAAGTTTGCCGCAGGAAGTTATCCTGAGAGTTTTCACTTTTAATGGGACGTGATAAAACTTGTCCAAAAGAAACTTAAAAACCTGTCAAGAGAAATGAAAGCAGCTGCAGAGCATAACAATCCCGAGCGAAATAGCTGAAATTCATGAGCTGTGGTCATTGGCAGCTGTTCAACAATGATATCTAGGAATTCCCTGTCGTATATCTCAATCTATCCATAATATGGAGAACACGCAGATGAAAGCTGACATTGTAACGCAGTGTGTACGATGTGCGGATGCGGAGCGTCTCTCACTGACACTGCGCTGCTCCCCTGTGCTGGACAGATGACCCACATCACCCTGGGGTCCCCACCTCTGACACATTCATCTCTGGTCCTACAAACATTCCATCATCTCTAAAATGCAGGTTATTTCTCCAGCTGGCACCATCCGTCAGTCCCAACTCAGCCGGCAGCTTCTGTTTCCATATCATTAGTAACATCCATCCAAACACAGACATTTAAACGGATGGTATGAGATAAGGAAGGCTCTGCTTTTTTTCCAGAAACAGCGCCACTATGGTCCATGGATGCGTTTGGTATTGCAAAGCACTGGACCGCTCGCTGGGAAGAGGAAACTCAAAAAGACATTTCCTGTAATACAAAGTTGTTTCCGGGAAAACTTCCTGCACTTATTGCCGCACGTCATTTTCGTAGTGATCATTTCGTCACCACAGATATTCTCCACAAATGCTTTATGTGAGCGGTAAAAGTAAATAAAGATTAATCTCTATATGAAATACAAGTTTTACGACTTGATTCTATTCATCACCATTTTCAATACCTTTGTGTTGTGTCAGTGAATAAGAACACTCTAGGTTACAGGCATAGGGTCTATACCTAGTCCGAGCTCCGCTGAGAACTGGATACAATGTATCAGCCTAGACAATGCTCTGTGAGCTCAACAGCCGGGACTCCCGCTGACACATTGTAGCAAAGAAGCAGAGAGATTTGTGCAGCTGCTGCTCACAGAGCATTGTCTCCGCACTACAGGTGAGAGCAGGACTAGACAAGAGCGTTCTCAATCACGGACAGCAAACAAATATTGAAAATGGTGAGAAAATACAAAAATATTAGAAAAAAAATTATAAAATTACATAAAAAAAATGATGAAGGCTCGTCCCGCAAAAAAACAAGCCTGAGATAGCTGCGAAGCCCAGAAAAAATATCTGACGGAATGCAAGGAGGCAAAGAAATTCTCTTGGTCCTTAAAGGGAACCCATCACCCCCTTTATGTGGAACTCTCTTTTTTTTTACTTTTCCTTTTTATTATATCCTTCCAAAAAGAAAGCAATCCCAGCCCCTCCCCCAACATAATCCCAATACAAAATCAGTTACAATATATCAAATACAATGTAATACAAAACCTTACTTATAACCAACAAAATATATTTTAAATGTGTTATACCTGTGTATTATTAAAAAACAAACAAAAAAAAAGCGTAACTCTCTGCCCTCCAACCAATCTCACATCTCTGCCCTCCAACCAATCTCACATCTCTGCCCTCCAACCAATCTCACATCTCTGCCCTCCAACCAATCTCACATCTCTGCCCTCCAACCAATCTCACATCTCTGCCCTCCAACCAATCTCACATCTCTCCCCTCCAACCAATCTCACATCTCTGCCCTCCAACCAATCTCACATCTCTTCCCTCCAACCAATCTCACATCTCTCCCCTCCAACCAATCTCACATCTCTGCCCTCCAACCAATCTCACATCTCTGCCCTCCAACCAATCTCACATCTCTGCCCTCCAACCAATCTCACATCTCTGCCCTCCAACCAATCTCACATCTCTGCCCTCCAACCAATCTCACATCTCTGCCCTCCAACCAATCTCACATCTCTGCCCTCCAACCAATCTCACATCTCTCCCCTCCAACCAATCTCACATCTCTGCCCTCCAACCAATCTCACATCTCTGCCCTCCATCCAATCTCACATCTCTGCCCTCCAACCAATCTCACATCTCTGCCCTCCAACCAATCTCACATCTCTTCCCTCCAACGAATCTCACATCTCTGCCCTCCAACCAATCTCACATCTCTGCCCTCCAACCAATCTCACATCTCTCCCCTCCAACCAATCTCACATCTCTCCCCTCCAACCAATCTCACATCTCTGCCCTCCAACCAATCTCACATCTCTGCCCTCCAACCAATCTCACATCTCTCCCCTCCAACCAATCACACATCTCTGCCCTCCAACCAATCTCACATCTCTGCCCTCCAACTAATCTCACATCTCTCCCCTCCAACCAATCTCACATCTCTCCCCTCCAACCAATCTCACATCTCTGCCCTCCAACCAATCTCACATCTCTGCCCTCCATCCAATCTCACATCTCTGCCCTCCAACCAATCTCACATCTCTGCCCTCCAACCAATCTCACATCTCTGCCCTCCAACCAATCTCACATCTCTGCCCTCCAACCAATCTCACATCTCTGCCCTCCAACCAATCTCACATCTCTTCCCTCCAACGAATCTCACATCTCTGCCCTCCAACCAATCTCACATCTCTGCCCTCCAACCAATCTCACATCTCTCCCCTCCAACCAATCTCACATCTCTCCCCTCCAACCAATCTCACATCTCTGCCCTCCAACCAATCTCACATCTCTGCCCTCCAACCAATCTCACATCTCTCCCCTCCAACCAATCTCACATCTCTCCCCTCCAACCAATCTCACATCTCTGCCCTCCAACCAATCTCACATCTCTCCCCTCCAACCAATCTCACATCTCTCCCCTCCAACCAATCTCACATCTCTCCCCTCCAACCAATCTCACATCTCTGCCCTCCAACCAATCTCACATCTCTGCCCTCCAACCAATCTCACATCTCTCCCCTCCAACCAATCTCACATCTCTCCCCTCCAACCAATCTCACATCTCTGCCCTCCAACCAATCTCACATCTCTGCCCTCCAAACAATCTCACATCTCTGCCCTCCAACCAATCTCACATCTCTTCCCTCCAACCAATCTCACATCTCTCCCCTCCAACCAATCTCACATCTCTCCCCTCCAACCAATCTCACATCTCTGCCCTCCAACCAATCTCACATCTCTGCCCTCCAACCAATCTCACATCTCTGCCCTCCAACCAATCTCACATCTCTCCCCTCCAACCAATCTCACATCTCTGCCCTCCAACCAATCTCACATCTCTGCCCTCCAACCAATCTCACATCTCTGCCCTCCAACCAATCTCACATCTCTCCCCTCCAACCAATCTCACATCTCTCCCCTCCAACCAATCTCACATCTCTCCCCTCCAACCAATCTCACATCTCTGC
>NC_134695.1:77031991-77261362 GCF_050947455.1 Rhinoderma darwinii
GGGTTCTACCTGTAGGACAATGATTACAGGGGGAGGAGTTCTACCTGTATGACAATGATTACAGGGGGAGGAGTTCTACCTGTAGGACAATGATTACAAGGGGCGGAGTTCTGCCTGTACGGCAATGATTATGGGGGAAGGAGTTCAGATTTAGTAGGAGTTATCTTATTATGTGACTAATATGAAACTGGCAACGCCGCTATCTTTCAAGTGTAGCAGAAGCCTACGATCCTACCAAGTGCGTCCAGCTTACAGCTAAAATTAAAACATAGGAGTGTGCGGAGAGCAGTATGTTGGAGTGTGGGGGTCTAGACCTCCACGCATCTGCCATATTACATAACTTTATCTAAATGCTACGGGACCTGTTGATTAATAAGAATGAGGATTATCGAGGCCTGTGGCTGGGTCACGACGTCACCGCACTGTAATCTGCTGCAGCCAGTCGGGTAAATTCGAGGAATGAGACATTTCTAATAAGTGTTATCAAAATCGACACATTCACTGTAATTTAAGCCAATAAAATATGACAAACAATCCTGCTGTGCGGCTCCACGTCACGTACGTGGTCTGAGGGGCACAACAAGGCTCTGCTGTGCTGTGCGGCCCGCCAGGTGCCGTCTCCAGGTCAATAAACATTCCTTTCCGGCCATTTTCCAATAAATAACAGGCAGCTATGGAGGAAAGTGCTGGGATATAGGTTTCCACCTGACAGGTAACACAATACATCACTCTGCAGAGTAATTCATATTATGCAGGAACAGTAAATTAGACTTTTTATTCAGTGACATATTAAGGTTTTAATGGAAAAACTGGAATAAAAACCACAATGATGTCAATGTTTCCAGTTGGGTCTAAGAGTCATGAAAAGCTGAAATAACTGCTCTGTCCTACAAAGTGTCCCAGACGTGAGAGCGCCCCCACTGTGAAGCCCGCACATGAGGGGGCGACAAGGTGTCCAGTTATAAAACATCTCCTGTACAGTTATAATGTAATGTAATATAAGGTAATATAATATAATATAATGTAGTGTAATGTAACATAGTATAAGGTAATATAATGTAGTGTAATGTAATATAATGTAATATAAGGTAATATAATATAATGTAATGTCATGTAATGTAACATAGTATAAGGTAATATAATGTAGTGTAATGTAATATAATGTAGTGTAATATAATGTAGTGTAATATAATGTAGTGTAATATAATGTAATATAATGTCGTGTAATATAATATAATGTAATATAATCTAGTGTCATATAACGTAGTATAATAATATAATGTAGTGTAATATAATGTAGTGTAATATAATATAATGTAGTGTAATATAATGTAGTGTAATATAATATAATATAATATAATGTAGTGTAATATAATGTAATATAATATAATGTAGTGTAATATAATGTAGTATAATAATATAATGTAGTGTGATATAATGTAGTGTAATATAATGTAGTATAATAATATAATGTAATATAAGGTAATGTAATATAATATAATGTAGTGTAATATAATATAATGTAGTGTAATATAATATAATATAATGTAGTGTAATATAATATAATGTAGTGTAATATAATGTAGTGTAATATAATATAATGTAGTGTAATATAATGTAGTGTAATATAATATAATGTAGTATAATATAATGTAATATAAGGTAATGTAATATAATATAATGTAGTGTAATATAATATAATGTAGTGTAATATAATATAATATAATGTAGTGTAATATAATATAATGTAGTGTAATATAATGTAGTGTAATATAATATAATGTAGTGTAATATAATGTAGTGTAATATAATATAATGTAGTGTAATATAATGTAATATAATGTAATATAATATAATGTAGTGTAATATAATATAATGTAGTGTAATATAATGTAGTGTAATATAATATAATGTAGTGTAATATAATATAATGTAGTGTAATATAATGTAGTGTAATATAATATAATGTAGTGTAATATAATGTAGTGTAATATAATATAATGTAGTGTAATATAATGTAATGTAGTGTAATATAATGTAGTGTAATATAATATAATGTAGTGTAATATAATGTAATGTAGTGTAATATAATGTAGTGTAATATAATATAATGTAGTGTAATATAATGTAATGTAGTGTAATATAATGTAGTGTAATATAATGTAGTGTGATATAATATAATATAATGTAGTGTAATATAATGTAGTGTAATATAATGTAGTGTGATATAATGTAGTGTGATATAATATAATATAATGAGGTGTAATATAATGTAGTGTAATATAATATAATGTAGTGTAATGTAATATAATATAATGTAGTGTAATATAATGTAGTGTAATATAATGTAGTGTGATATAATGTAGTGTAATATAATATAATGTAGTGTAATATAATGTAGTGTAATATAATGTAGTGTAATATAATATAATGTAGTGTAATATAATGTAGTGTAATATAATATAATGTAGTGTAATATAATGTAGTGTAATATAATGTAGTGTGATATAATGTAGTGTAATATAATGTAGTGTGATATAATATAATATAATGAGGTGTAATATAATGTAGTGTAATGTAATATAATGTAGTGTAATGTAATATAATATAATGTAGTGTGATATAATATAATGTAGTGTAATATAATGTAGTGTAATATAATATAATGTAGTGTAATATAATATAATGTAGTGTAATATAATGTAGTGTGATATAATATAATATAATGTAGTGTAATATAATGTAGTGTAATATAATGTAGTGTAATATAATGTAGTGTAATATAATATAATGTAGTGTAATATAATATAATGTAGTGTAATATAATGTAGTGTGATATAATATAATATAATGTAGTGTAATATAATGTAGTGTAATATAATGTAGTGTAATATAATGTAGTGTAATATAATATAATGTAGTGTAATATAATATAATGTAGTGTGATATAATATAATGTAGTGTAATATAATGTAGTGTAATATAATATAATGTAGTGTAATATAATATAATGTAGTGTAATATAATGTAGTGTGATATAATATAATATAATGTAGTGTAATATAATGTAGTGTAATATAATGTAGTGTAATATAATATAATGTAGTGTAATATAATGTAGTGTAATATAATATAATGTAGTGTAATATAATGTAGTGTGATATAATATAATATAATGTAGTGTAATATAATGTAATATAATATAATGTAGTGTGATATAATATAATGTAGTGTAATATAATGTAGTGTAATATAATATAATGTAGTGTAATATAATGTAGTGTAATATAATATAATGTAGTGTAATATAATGTAGTGTGATATAATATAATATAATGTAGTGTAATATAATGTAATATAATATAATGTAGTGTAATATAATGTAGTGTGATATAATATAATGTAGTGTAATATAATGTAGTGTAATATAATATAATGTAGTGTAATATAATGTAGTGTGATATAATATAATCTAATCTAGAGTGATATAAGGTTTTGTAATATAAAATACTAAATTCAAAAAACATCATAAAAAACATTGCTCTGACACAACATGATATAAACGCACAATCCATCAGCAAAGACCGAACACAAGACAATGATCGTCCATGAAAACCGAGGACCTACCTGATCCTCAGTGCAGGGAACACGATAATCCTATATTGGTCTCATTTCCCACCTCACTGTTATATTATATATCACACCACCGGCCTCTCACTGACCTCCTAGTGAAATAAAACGTGGCCTTACTTTGTATATCGGGTCTATTGCTGAATCTTCCCGGAGATATTGATGTCATGTTTGGTGGACAGGTTTATGGTGTTGGACATCTCCCAGCATGCAGTGCTCTATAGACATTGACATTGGCGCCAAGTACAATCGTGTCTGCTGACAGGTTTGTAGGGACTGAGAAGGAGGGATAATGAGGACTCAACATGTGGAGGACCACGAGGAAATGTGAGGGACAAGTGGGTTGGATATTATTCTAAGAGACTATATACAGGCATAAAACACTACCACCCCCAACATGACCATAATACAATTCTATTATACTTTATACACAGAACACTACAACCCCCAACATGACCCGACTACTGGACATGACCATAATACAATTCTATTATACTTTATACTTTATACACAGAACACTACAACCCCCAACATAACCCGACTACTGGACATGACCATAATACAATTCTATTATACTCAACATAATAGGGGATGTGAGTGATGTATGTCAGGGTGGTTTTCAGGTGTGCATGTGAGGGGTGCGTGTTATGGAAGCGTGTGAGAGGTGCGTCTTATGGGAGCATGTGACGGGTGCGTGTTATTGGAGCGTGTGAGGGGTGCGTGTTATGGGAGTGTGTGAGGGGTGCGTGTTATGGGAGTGTGTGAGGGGTGCGTGTTATGGGAGTGTGTGAGGGGTGCGTGTTATGGGTGCGTGTGAGGGGTGCGTGTTATGGGAGTGTGTGACGGGTGCGTGTTATGGGAGTGTGTGAGGGGTGCGTGTTATTGGAGCGTGTGATGGGAGCGTCTTATGGGAGCGTGTGAGGGGTGCGTGTTATTGGAGCGTGTGAGGGGTGCATGTTATGGGAGCGTGTGAGGGGTGCGTCTTATGGGAGTGTGTGACGGGTGCGTGTTATGGGAGTGTGTGAGGGGTGCGTGTTATTGGAGCGTCTGAGGGGTGCATGTTATTGGAGCGTGTGATGGGAGCGTCTTATGGGAGCGTGTGACGGGTGCGTGTTATTGGAGCGTGTGACAGGTGCGTGTTATGGGTGCGTGTGATGGGAGCGTCTTATGGGAGCATGTGAGGGGTGCGTGTGATGGGAGCATGTGACGGGTGCGTGTTATTGGAGCGTGTGAGGGGTGCGTGTTATGGGAGTGTGTGAGGGGTGCGTGTTATGGGAGTGTGTGAGGGGTGCGTGTTATGGGAGTGTGTGAGGGGTGCGTGTTATGGGTGCGTGTTATGGGAGTGTGTGAGGGGTGCGTCTTATGGGAGCGTGTGAGGGGTGCGTGTTATGGGAGTGTGTGAGGGGTGCGTGTTATTGGAGCGTCTGAGGGGTGCATGTTATTGGAGCGTGTGATGGGAGCGTCTTATGGGAGCGTGTGACGGGTGCGTGTTATTGGAGCGTGTGACAGGTGCGTGTTATGGGTGCGTGTGATGGGAGCGTCTTATGGGAGCATGTGAGGGGTGCGTGTGATGGGAGCATGTGAGGGGTGCGTGTTATGGGAGCGTGTGACGGGTGCGTGTTATGGGAACATGTGAGGGGTGCGTGTGATGGGAGCGTGTGAGGGGTGCGTGTTATTGGAGCGTGTGACGGGTGCGTGTTATGGGAGCGTGTGAGGGGTGCGTGTTATTGGAGCGTGTGACGGGTGGGTGTTATGGGAGTGTGTGAGGGGTGCGTGTTATTGGAGCGTGTGAGGGGTGCGTGTTATTGGAGCGTGTGAGGGGTGCGTGTTATTGGAGCGTGTGACGGGTGCGTGTTATGGGAGCGTGTGAGAGGTGCGTCTTATGGGAGCGTGTGAGGGGTGCGTGTTATGGGAGCGTGTGAGGGGTGCGTGTTATTGGAGCGTGTGAGGGGTGCGTCTTATGGGAGCGTGTGAGGGGTGCGTGTTATGGGAGCGCGTGAGGGGTGCGTGTTATTGGAGCGTGTGAGGGGTGCGTCTTATGGGAGCGTGTGACGGGTGCGTGTTATTGGAGCATGTGAGGGGTGCGTGTTATTGGAGCGTGTGACGGGTGCGTGTTATTGGAGCGTGTGAGGGGTGCGTGTTATGGGAGCGTGTGAGAGGTGCGTCTTATGGGAGCGTGTGACGGGTGCGTGTTATTGGAGTGTGTGAGGGGTGCGTGTTATTGGAGCGTGTGAGGGGTGCGTGTTATTGGAGCGTGTGAGGGGTGCGTGTTATGGGAGTGTGTGAGGGGTGCGTGTTATTGGAGCGTGTGAGGGCTGCGTGTTATGGGAGCATGTGAGGGGTGCGTCTTATGGGAGCGTGTGAGGGGTGCGTCTTATGGGAGCGTGTGAGGGGTGCGTGTTATTGGAGCGTGTGAGGGGTGCGTGTTATGGGAGCGTGTGAGGGGTGCGTCTTATGGGAGCGTGTGACGGGTGCGTGTTATGGGAGTGTGTGAGGGGTGCGTGTTATTGGAGCGTGTGAGGGGTGCGTGTTATTGGAGCGTGTGAGGGGTGCGTGTTATGGGAGTGTGTGAGGGGTGCGTGTTATTGGAGCGTGTGAGGGGTGCGTGTTATTGGAGCGTGTGAGGGGTGCGTGTTATGGGAGCGTGTGACGGGTGCGTGTTATGGGAGCGTGTGTGGGGTGCGTCTTATGGGAGCGTGTGAGGGGTGCGTCTTATGGGAGCGTGTGAGGGGTGCGTGTTATGGGAGCGTGTGGAAGAGTGTGAGAGATGCGTGCGAGGGATGCGTGTGAGAGATGCGTGTGAGAGATGCGTGCGAGGGATGCGTGCGAGGGACGCGTGCGAGAGACGCGTGCGAGAGATGCGTGCGAGGGATGCGTGCGAGGGAAGCGTGCGAGAGACGCGTGCGAGAGATGCGTGTGAGGGATGCGTGTGAGAGACGCGTGTGAGGGATGCGTGCGAGGGATGCGTGTGAGAGACGCGTGTGAGGGATGCGTGTGAGGGATGCGTGCGAGAGATGCGTGTGAGAGACGCGTGTGAGGGATGCGTGTGAGGGATGCGTGTGAGGGATGCGTGTGAGAGACGCGTGTGAGGGAGCGTGTGAGAGATGCGTGTGAGGGATGCGTGTGAGGGATGCGTGTGAGAGACGCGTGTGAGGGATGCGTGTGAGGGATGCGTGTGAGAGACGCGTGTGAGAGACGCGTGCGAGAGATGCGTGTGAGGGATGCGTGTGAGAGACGCGTGTGAGAGACGCGTGCGAGAGATGCGTGTGAGGGATGCGTGTGAGAGACGCGTGTGAGGGATGCGTATGAGGGATGCGTGTGAGAGACGCGTGTGAGGGATGCGTGTGAGGGATGCGTGCGAGAGATGCGTGTGAGGGGTGCGTGTTATGGGAGCGTGTGATGGGAGCGTGTGAGGGATGCGTGTGGGAACAGGTGGTTACGTGATGTAAGATTATCAGCAGGACGAACAATTTACAAGCTAAAACATTCCCAGGACTGCGCGAGGCTTCACAAAGGTTCAGCAATATTGTCAGCTAAATATAGGCAGCCTGAGCCGGGGATCAGATTCTCAGTGCACAGCGACTTTCACTGCTGGTCCTCCGCCATGAATGTCCACTATGCCGGCCACCAACCGGACCAGGCCGCTCGTCCTCTGTCAATGTGCAGGTTGTAAAACACGTAAAGCTTTGCTGCGATGTCATGGAAAAGGACAATTATCATAAGCAAATATTTAAAGTCACATGTCACAGTTGCTCACTAGGCTCCGCCCTCATTCAGGCTCCTCCCCTCAGTCTATATGCAGCAATTCTCTGATAATCTGTTCGCTTAAAGTTTATAATAATTCTGTAAATAATGTAAAGAAATCATCTACCCTTCTTCGATTATACACAGCAGCCAATCTGAACAAGCAGAGATGCAGTGTAGAGCATGGTGGAGGGACGAGCAGTAGCCTGAGCCTCTGATGAGTAAGGAGGTGGTGTACAGACTACTTCAGACTCCAATAGACAATGCAGCTAAGCCAGAGTTACTGATCATATCTGTGTCCTAATGGACTGAAGAGCAGCGGACACTGAAAAAGATACCTGGCAGGTAAGTGACAATAATGGCGACTTCCAAAGTATGTATAGGATGACATTGTACACTGGTGGTAACAGCCTGAAGAAGACACGTGGAGGACACGACTGGTGGAATGAGAACAATATTGCAGCCGTGTAGCCACAACCTAAGAAACAAGCAATGAGGCCGCGCACTGACACGTACCGCTCCGGACTCCGGACTTACTGAGGCCCCTGTGTGACCGGACCCGGAGCCTCGTCACTGCCCACAAAGCGCAAACATTGTAAAAAGATCAAGAAAAGACGATGACACTGGAAATATGTGACATTCCAGCCCCGGGCAGCGGAGTCTTCAGCGACACAACTCTGTCCGGACACGTAGAGCACCGCCATGAACATACAACAGGTCGCAGCGGATAAAGCTGAATTAAACCACCTGGAAAACGTGACTGAACAGGCCACGGCCCTCGCCAGCTGCTCTATTGTCTACACAGAATATACCATGAAGTGACTATCTCCCACAGTAACCCTACACTTTACAGATGTAGCAGATATGGGTTTGGAATTTGGCACAATTTGTATGTTACATAGGACTGCAGGTAACATCTAGTTTATTATCTGTCCTCAGAGATTGTCTACACAGAGCGAATCCCAGCAGACCCCGGCACATACATGCACAACCTGCGCAGCACATACTTCCAATTAGAACTGTGTAATGCTTCATTTTGCCTGTGGTGGCGCTCCAGAGGCCTTGAACACATGCAGTTCCCCCAGAGATTACAGCTGATGGTTGGGGGCTCCAGCAGCCGGACACTGTGATTAGGGAATCCTTCTAACAAAAAGGTTTTATTCTTTGTTGGAAACAGACCCTGAAGAAATGTACAGTTGAGTGCTACATATACTGCGCATCAGCCATATAGCCCCCGTCACCTCTATGTCACTGATTATATATACAAACAATCTTCAGAAACAGCAGAGTCACCGTGTACATACATTACATCACTTATCCTGTACTGATCCTGAGTTATATCCTGTATTATACTCCAGAGCTGCACTCACTATTCTGCTGGTGGAGTCACTGTGTACATACATTACATTACTTATCCTGTACTGATCCTGAGTTACATCCTGTATTATACTCCAGAGCTGCACTCACTATTCTGCTGGTGGAGTCACTGCGTACATACATTACATTACTTATCCTGTACTGATCCTGAGTTACATCCTGTATTACACTCCAGAGCTGCACTCACTATTCTGCTGGTGGAGTCACTGTGTACATACATTACATCACTTATCCTGTACTGATCCTGAGTTATATCCTGTATTATACTGCAGAGCTGAACTCACTATTCTGCTGGTGGAGTCACTGCGTACATACATTACATTACTTATCCTGTACTGATCCTGAGTTACATCCTGTATTATACTCCAGAGCTGCACTCACTATTCTGCTGGTGGAGTCACTGTGTACATACATTACTTATCCTGTACTGATCCTGAGTTATATCCTGTATTATACTGCAGAGCTGAACTCACTATTCTGCTGGTGGAGTCACTGTGTACATACATGACATTACTTATCCTGTACTGATCCTGAGTTACATCCTGTATTATACTCCAGAGCTGCACTCACTATTCTGCTGGTGGAGTCACTGTGTACATACATTACTTATCCTGTACTGATCCTGAGTTACATCCTGTATTATACTCCAGAGCAGCACTCACTATTCTGCTGGTGGAGTCACTGTGTACATACATTACTTATGTTGTACTGATCCTGAGTTATATCATGTATTATACTCCAGAGCTGCACTCTCTATTCTGCTGGTGCTGTCATTGTGTACATACATTACTTATCCTGTACTGATCCTGAGTTACATCCTGTATTATACTCCAGAGCAGCACTCACTATTCTGCTGGTGGAGTCACTGTGTACATACATTACTTATGCTGTACTGATCCTGAGTTATATCCTGTATTATACTCCAGAGCTGCACTCACTATTCTGCTGGTGGAGTCACTGTGTACATACATTACATTACTTATCCTGTACTGATCCTGAGTTATATCCTGTATTATACTCCAGAGCAGCACTCACTATTCTGCTGGTGGAGTCACTGTGTACATACATTACTTATCCTGTACTGATCCTGAGTTACATCCTGTATTATACTCCAGAGCTGTACTCACTATTCTGCTGGTGGAGTCACTGTGTACATACATTACATTACTTATCCTGTACTGATCCTGAGTTATATCCTGTATTATACTCCAGAGCTGTACTCACTATTCTGCTGGTGGAGTCACTGTGTACATACATTACTTATCCTGTACTGATCCTGAGTTATATCCTGTATCTCTTTATTTTATATAAATTTACAAAACATAAACTGAAAAACAAATACATAACTAATTCCATATAACCAAAAAGTCACAACCCAATTCTTATAAACAAATTTTCTTATATACATCTCTGTATATGAGAAGAGAAAACGATACCAGACCCGGCCACATACACCCCACTCTTATATACTTACATCTACACTTCATCCGAAACTAAACAATAACTAGAATATATACAAACATCATATAAACGTAATCCAAAGTACTAACAGAAAATCCCCCGACCCGCGTCAACCAAGGGCCTAAAGAAACAACATAATAATGATGATAATAATAATAAAACAACAACAACATAATAATAAAATAATAATAATAATAACCCAAAAAATCCAAAATATAATAATACTAATCCCAATTTTTTTTTTTTTTTTTTTTTATATATATATTTTTTTTTAATCACACTATACACATCCTGACTTTCCCTAACCTTACCCTTCTTACCTAAACTCCACCACCCCAGCCAGCATCTCGCCTCATGTCCTCTCACGTCCGCATAGTCCAGATGCTGGCCCCCACCACCACACCCAACACCCCAGCCCAGCCCCCCGCCCCATGTCCTCCCATGTCCGCATAGTCCGGGGCTGGGTCAGGCAAACCCCCCCCCCCGACCCCCTCCCAACCTATCTATTAACCCCCTTAAGTCTATCCCTATTCTAACAACATTTCTACATTATAATACAATACACGTCACCAACCTGTCCAAATACCAAACCATATACAAAATACACCGTACCCGAAAGCACCAAGTTCGGTCGCTTGTAAACCTTTTTCCTGCCATTTCAATCCTAAACAAAACAAAAATCTTCCAGTGCTTACCTAGCCCATCACCAGATAGAAGGGAAAGCCCCCCCCCAGCTCCCCCCCAGAGGCCAAGGTACCACGTCCACCGCTGCACCCTCCCTATCGCTTGCCCTATCTCCTTACCCTATTACTAACCCTTTCTTGACCCTATTGAAAGCTGACCCTATGCTGACCCTCACCTTTCCCTTATTCCGAGTCCTATCGCTATATTTTTTATTGGTGCCTCAGCGGAACGCAGACCCCCACCTCCAGTTGAGCACCGGTGACGACTCCCCCTCCCTCATGAAGGCAGACACATTAAGGCACCCAAAAGGAAAAGCCCCTCCAAAGACGAGAGGCTTTGGATGCTCCCAATCTGCCAACCTCCAAAGAATGCACCTTCACCAGGTCACCCATGATATTGCTAACAACCTCATCCACTAGGAGGATTTTCTTCTGGGTAGAAACTAGACATCGTGCATTCCACATAAAGTGCCTGACCACTATACTGACTAGAAACAAGGTGCAATGGTCCCTACCACCGAGGTCTCCGAACACTCCATAGGCCCACCCAGCATAGGAGAGGCTGGTTAGGCCTGGCCAACCAATGGAGGCTCCCACCCTTTTGTATACCTCTGTATTGAAAGGGCAATGAAGCAGGAAATGCTCCATGCTTTCCAGCACTCCGCCACACTCCTCCCGGGGGCAATCCCGATCATCAGAGCTTCTGCACTTTAGATTGTCCCTCACATACAGTCTCCCATGGAAGCAACGCCAAGCCAGATCCCAAAACTTCTGGGGAATCCTCGCTGAATTTAAAAGTTTTAATCCCACCCCGAGGTCACTACTTGGGCAGTCTTTGAGCGCCAGGGGCTTCTGGAAGTGGGTCATCAGGACCCTCCTGTCAAGAAATTTTCTCGACATGGTCCTGATCTCCCACACCTCCAGACCCCACCGGCGAACAATCTTCAGCGCCAGGGTGGCATAAGCCGGGAGATGTCCGTGAGGTGTACGCAGGTCTTTCACTTGCCCTCCTCTCTCCCATTCCTGGAAGAAAGGCCGAAACCACCCCCTGCAGGAGGATATCCACCAAGGAGCCCTCTCTTGCCAGAGGTTTGCCAGGTTGATCTTAACAAAGGTGTTCACTAGGAACACCACCGGGTTAACCATACCTAACCCGCCTAGTGTCCTTGGTAGGTAAGTAACCTCCCTCTTGATTAGGTTGAGCCTGTTCCCCCATAACAGCTGGAAGAACAGGCTATAGACCCGAGTCCAGAGAGGTTCTGGCAAGATGCACACACTGCCCAGGTAAAGCAACATGGGCACCAGGTAGGCCTTGGCCAAGTGAACCCTTTCCCTCAGGGTTAAGGACCAACCCTTCCATTGGTCGACCTTCTGGGCAACTAGATTCAGCCTATCCTCCCAGTTCTTCTTGGGGTAATCACCCGGGCCAAATTCGACTCCTAAGATCTTAGCAGACCCCTGAGGCTCTGGAAGGGTGTCCGGGAGATCAAAACCAGGATCTCCTCCTCCCAGCCAGAGACTTTTGCACTTATCCCGGTTGATCTTGGACCCAGATGCCAATGAGTAACGCTCCACTTCCGACATCACCCACTCTGCCTCCCCTCTCGAGGAGACAAAAATGGAGACGTCGTCTGCGTACGCAACCACCCTCTGAGTGGCCTCCGGCCCCTCCAGGCCGGCCCCGACTCCCGCCAATGGCCCACGATCGATCCTTTTAAGAAAAGGATCAATTGCGAACGCATATAGCAAAGGGCTCAAGGGACAACCCTGGCGGACACCAGACCCAACCTCAAAGGGGGTTCCAACCCAACCGTTCACCAGCGCAAAAGTCTCAGCCCCAGTGTATAAGGTCTGTAGCCAATTGACAAACCCCCCCGGTAGGCCGTACATCAGAAGGACCGACCAGAGGTACTCGTGGTCCACCCGGTCAAAAGCCTTGGCCTGGTCCAAGGACAGGATGTACCCCTCCCACCGACCAGAATTTCCCTGCTCCACTGCCTCTCTGACACTGAGGACAGCACTAAATGTGCTGCGGCCTGGAACAGAGCAATGCTGGACCGGCGAAAGGAGCCGGGATGCAAACTTCACCAGCCGATTAAACAGCACCTTTGCGAGAACCTTTCTGTCCGTATTGAGCAGCGCTATGGGACGCCAATTCTCAATACGGGTCGAGTCTTTACCCTTCGATAAAACGATCAAGGCCGACCTCCTCATTGACATTGGCAAAGTACCCGAGGAAAGGCACTCATTAAACACCTCAGTCAAGAGGGGAACTAGGGTTCCTTTAAAAGTCTTATAAAACTCGGATGTTAAGCCATCCGGCCCTGGCGATTTTTTGAGGGCAAGCCCATCAATCGCCAATCCCACTTCCTCTTCCTTGATCGAATCTATCAAAACACCGAGAGAGGGGTCTACCCCTGGCTCAGGGATGGTTTCAGCCAGGAAAGCCGACATCTCGTCTCGGTTTGGATCTTGCTTCCCCAAGAGGTGCGAGTAGAAGGATCTGACGACCTCCAAGATCCCTGATTTGGATCTCTTCAGAGATCCTGTACTATCAATCAGTCCTGTCACAACCTTACGACTCACTGACATCTTACAGTTCCTGTAGGGGTCGGGCGAGCGGTACCTCCCGAAATCCCTCTCAAGAACTAAAGATGTGTGCCTATCATACTGACACCTCCTGAGCAAAGCTTTCACCACGGAGATCTCCTCCCCACTACCCCCGGTTGAGACCAGATGTTCGAGTTTCCTCCTCAGTTCCTGATATAGGCGGTACCTACTCATGGACCTGAGGCTCGAGAGCCTGCGGAAAAATCCTGCCACCCGGACTTTAAACAACTCCCACCACTCAGACTTAGTACCACTGAGATCCAACAAAGGTACCTGGCTCTGAAGAAAATCCTCAAAGGCCTGTCTTATCTCCGCTTCTTCCAAGAGAGTAGAATTCAGCCTCCATATACCTCTTCCCATCTGGAGGGACTCTGCAATGTTCAAAGAGAAAATAATCATACAGTGATCGGAGAACTCCACCTCAACAACGGACACTGGTGAAGAGATGGCTTCCTCCTTCAAAAAAAACCTGTCTATCCTAGACCTACAACTACCTCTACGATAGGTGAAACCCGAGTGGCCTGGGGTATGCCTGATGTGGATATCCACCAGGCGAGCATCGCTAACTATATTTTTTAATGCTACACTATCGTAGGTCAATTTTTTATCTCCGGAACCTCCTCTATCTCGGGGTCTCATGACAGTATTGAAGTCCCCTCCAAAGATAACTTGTCGACCTGAAAAAAGGAAAGGCTTAATCCTCATGAAGAGACTTTTACGGTCCCATTTGCTCTGGGGTCCGTATATATTGATTAGTCTTAATTCCTGTCCCCTCATGAGGACATCTAAGATCAAGCACCTCCCCATTTCTAACTCAATCATCCGTCGGCATGTTACCGGTGCGGTGAAAAGGACCGCCACTCCGCTATAGGGCTCAGCCGCAAGAGACCAGTAGGAGGGCCCGCGTCGCCACTCCCTCCTAGATTTAACGACGTCTGCCAAAAGTGACAGCCTGGTCTCCTGCAAAAACAAAATGTCGGCTTCAACTCGGCCAAGAAAATCAAAGGCTGCAAATCTCGCCCTATCTGACTTAATGCTGGCAACGTTAATTGATGCCAGCGTCAACGGAGTGGGTGCCGCCATCATGGATGTTTGAGTTAGACGGCTTTCTTCTTCCCACCCCCCCCTCTATCTGATGAGGACCCCCCTTCTTTGCCTCGCTTCTTGCAAACTGAGGAGTCCATATTCACCACCCTATTCCCATCTTCATCCCCAAGTACCGGGTCAACCTCCCCCTCTGGGGGCAACGGCCCCTGCAGCAGGGGAGGCTCAACGACTCTAGGGTGCCCTACCATGCCCTCCCTCTTAGTATGAGAGGCTGGAATGTCCACGAGAGCATAGTATCGATCAGTAGAGCGCACCAGGGGGGTACAGGATTTACCTTCCTGGGCCAGGGCGGGGCCAGATGTATTTGGCCCTTGGGTTTTGCCCGGTGTCCCTTTTGCTGTAGGCTGAGTCCTCTCTTCCTCTCCCACACTTTCATAGTGGGAGGACTGAGAGTCCTCAGCCCTCTGCTCCCTTTGGATCCTCCTCATCTCCCCATTCAATTCGGCCTCCCCAGGGGCATCAGATTCAGGGGGGGCATCCAGATCCGAATCAGAGGTTGTCCCAGTTTCCTGGAGCGCCCTCCAAATCCTCTCCTTCCTTCGCTTCTCCGCCCTTCTCTGGCGAGAAGGGGGACCCTTCTTTGCATTCTTCCCTTGCCCCTGTGCCCCGTCGTCCCTGCCCGCACCCTCACCCACGGAGGCCTCCCTCCTTTCATCCTCCGCAGGTTTGGAACAAGCATTGACAACAGAGCGAGGACACCGACTGAACGGGTGACCTAAGTCACCACACAGGTTGCAGCGAATACGGTCACACGATGCGGCTAGATGACCAATCCCCCCACAATGAGCACACTTCTGCACCTTGCAGCCTGCACTCAAATGTGAGGGGTCGCCACACCGGTGACACAACTTCGGCTGCCCCTGGTAGAAGACAAGGATCCGATCTCTTCCCAGGAAAGCAGACGATGGTATGTGGGACACCGTCTGTCCCAGACGCTTTAGTTTAACCATGAACGTCCAGGCCCCTGACCAGATGCCAAACTCATCCATGTTCTTCCGTGGCATCTCTACTACCTCTCCGTACCTTCCCAACCAGGTCATGATATCAATACAAGAGAGTGACTCATTACGGGTAAGAACGGTCACTCTCTTGGGACCACTTTGGCGAGATATTGCTTGTGCAGCAAAGTCTCGCCAGCCAGGCTCGTCCTTCATCAGCTCGTAGTTCCCCCAGAAGACCTCAAGGCCCCCTAGGTGAACAAAGCTGATGTCAAACTCGACCGAGCCATGAGGATGTATCAAGGCAAAGATGTCACTCGCCTTGAAGCCCATCCCCAGCAGCAGCTCCACCACCCTCTTTCTGGGAGGGCACGCATCATTGCCACGCCACCGGAGACGGACCACATTCCTCCTGGCTACAGCCTGCCCGGCTGTTGGGAGCGACCACTGATCTCCTCGTTGCTCTCGGAAGGCATTTAGACCATATCTGTCTATCCAGAAAGACAGGTCCTTCTGCACTCCCCCTATGGTTAGGGTTTGCTTTCCCTCTCTTAAAGCGTCCAAGAGACGTTGTTGCAAGTTACCGTCCCCGGACCTTGAGGATGAAGATGGGTGGGCCCGCTGTCCCCCCGCTGCCACACCAGCATAAGACCTGCCGGATGTCACAGCAAGAGGAGCGCCAGGCCCATTGCCCCTGGTTGATACCCCATCCCCACCACCCACCACCTCACCACCTACAGACACAGCACTCAACACCCCATTACCAGCAGACACTCCAGCATCTTTATTTACAGACACCTGCATACCCCCAGCAGTTCCCACATCCACAGCCGCAACTTTTTTATTTAACCCACCAGGTCCCCCTGCAGTCATCCTTCTGGCCAGGCCTGGTTCTATGTTATGCATTTTTTCAGTACATTTTGTGTGGGTAGACACTGCTTCAGTCTCCGCATCATCAGGCACCTTTGCAGGGACGCCACCAGATGTTATAAGCGGTGTCCCCGCTGTGCCCTCCGCCTCATTAACCTCCATCTTTTCTATGTGCGGAACATTTTTGGGAAAGGGGCCACCGCCGCCCCCGACGCCAGCAGCCCCCTTCTCGCCTACACCACTTTTCAGTGATGCGGACGAAGGAGCCACTGATGTCACTGGAGCCGCCTCCGGCGTCGGACCACTCCCCCCTCCCACAGAGGAGTGGCCAACAGAGCCGGAGCCCCCTCTGTGACCGCCCTTGTCCGGAACGTCTGATGGCTTTACTGCGACACCGACAGACTTCCGGCTTTCAGACACCACATCCGGTTTCTGGTTTACCCGTTCTCCAGACCGCTGACTCGCATCAGAGACCAGTTTCCCGGGATCGCCATTAACCGGACACGGGGACACACCCCCTGGCGTCACCAGGCCACCAGTACCGCCCCCTTTGCAGGGGTTGGCGTCCGGCGCCATTTTGACCACCACGTGTTCTAATGCCGGACCCGTAACACTCTCCCCGCATTCCCGCTCCAGCCCCACTGCAGAGGCTTGAGCTGGGGGTCTTGCGGGACCTGCGCTCTGATCCTGACTTTCATCAGGCTCAGAGCACAGGAAGGATCTTGCTGTATACACCATTTTAAATGAACCTTCAGCAGATTTTTTTTCCTTTGTCTTTTTTTTCTTCTTAAATTTTTTTTTCTTTTGCTTTTCCTCCTCTGCGGGTAACTCCGTACCGAACCAAAATCCCTGGAAGGATACCGGCGACTCCACGTTACGGATCTGTGTGAGTAATCCTGGAGGCCGCTCACTGTCAGTATCAAAACTCTCCTGATTTCTCCCAGCTGTGAGTCCACCCTCCTCCTCCTCACTGCTCCTGGGTGCCTCAGAATCTGAGCCTTCTCTGGACTTTGCATTCTCATGCTCCATTTTCTCCCCCACAATTTCCTTTGCTGTGTCTGGGGCTCTGCTGTCTTCCTCCACACATTCTATTTTTATAGGTTCTGCCATCTCGGCAAACCTCTCTTCATTTTTTAATTTTTCACCAAACACCCCTCCGCCTGCCAAAATCTCCTCACGTCTTTCTTCCACTTCTTTTATTTCCTCCAACAAGGATTTCACATTTAAAAGGTATCGGGACCTCTTACCTCCTGAGGCTTTTGCAGCTCTTCCTCTGGCGACCGCCAAGTCCGCACGGAGCCGTTGCAGCGACTTCCTGAGGTCCCGATACTCCTCCAACCGCATAGCCAGACGGGAGCTGAAGTTCTCCACCGTCTCTCCGGTCCTCAGCTGTCCCCATTCCTCCACACGACCGTCATCCAAATGTCCGGACGGCGCTGGTCCTTCTCCAGATGACAACACCTCGATCACCCTGCCGGACCGCGTCTCCATACCCTTATCCAGGGTTCCAGCGTCAGGGGGAGCCAGGACAGCCTTGCCCCGAGATGATCTCCTCACCCCCGCGACTGTTTGCATATTCCCAGCCAGCTGGGATGACCCTCTACCCCCCGCTGGCATGCTCCGGGAGGTAGAGGTCTGAGGCTCCATCCTAGGATGGAACCCCCCTCAGGGTACTTTCCAAGCCCAGGCAGATGGTATGAGGCCTGGGCAGATAGAATAAGGAAAGTCCCTGGATCCAAGGCCTGCACGGTAGTCTCAGCAGCTCTCTCCACACGTCCTACTCCACCCACTCCAGAGCTGCACTGACTATTCTGCTGGTGGAGTCACTGTGTACATACATTACTTATCCTGTACTGATCCTGAGTTACATCCTGTATTATACTCCAGAGCTGCACTCACTATTCTGCTGGTGGAGTCACTGTGTACATACATTACTTATCCTGTACTGATCCGGAGTTACATCCAGTATTATACTCCAGAGCTGCACTCACTATTCTGCTGGTATAGTCACTGTGTACATACATTACATTACTTATCCTGTACTGATCCTGAGTTATATCCTGTATTATACTGCAGAGCTGCACTCACTATTCTGCTGGTGGAGTCATTGTGTACATACATTACTTATCCTGTACTGATCCTGAGTTACCTCCTGTATTATACTCCAGAGCTGCACTCACTATTCTGCTGGTGGAGTCACTGTGTACATACATGACATTACTTATCCTGTACTGATCCTGAGTTATATCCTGTATTATACTCCAGAGCTGCACTCACTATTCTGCTGGTGGAGTCACTGTGTACATACATTACTTATCCTGTACTGATCCTGAGTTACATCCTGTATTATACTCCAGAGCTGTACTCACTATTCTGCTGGTGGAGTCACTGTGTACATACATTACATTACTTATCCTGTACTGATCCTGAGTTACCTCCTGTATTATACTCCAGAGCTGCACTCACTATTCTGCTGGTGGAGTCACTGTGTACATACATTACATTACTTATCCTGTACTGATCCTGAGTTATATCCTGTATTATACTCCAGAGCTGCACTCACTATTCTGCTGGTGGAGTCACTGTGTGCATACATTACATTACTTATCCTGTACTGATCCTGAGTTACATCCTGAATTATACTCCAGAGCTGTATCACTACGCAGCTCTGCAGGTGTCAGCAATAGTCAGGACCGGGCTCCTGCAGGCGTCTATCTCCACGTTACTGAGAAAAGTTCTTGCAGTCTACTGTGAAGCTTCCTACTCCTGCCCCCTCCCAGCCTCCTGATCGCGCCATGCAATGCACTTATTAATATCTGATTAAATAGTCCCACATTACAGCAGGAAATCAATCCCGCCAGCAAGCGGCTAAAAATAAATCTCTGCTAAATATAAACTAATAATTACTAATTGGACAGATGACAAATGTTACAATGGAAATGAGACTTCAGATAACTACATTCAGGGAGAAATCAAAGAGAAGATACTGAAACCAGTAAGGACATGCTGCACTCACCACTGTGCGCAACCTCCGCGCTGACCACTGTGCGCAACCTCCTTGCTGACCACTGTGCGCAACCTCCGTGCTGACCACTGTCCACAATCTGCGTGCTGACCACTGTCCACAATCTGCGTGCTGACCACTGTCCACAATCTGCGTGCTGACCACTGTCCACAATCTCCCCGCTGACCACTGTCCACAATCTCCCCACTGACAACTGTCCACAATCTATGCGCTGTCCACAATCTCCCCGCTGACCACTGTCCACAATCTATGTGCTGACCACTGTCCACGATCTCCCCGCTGACCACTGTCTACAATCTCCCCGCTGACCACTGTCTACAATCTCCCCGCTGACCACTGTCTACAATCTCCCCGCTGACCACTGTCTACAATCTCCCCGCTGACCACTGTCTACAATCTCCCCGCTGACCACTGTCTACAATCTCCCCGCTGACCACTGTCCACAATCTATGTGCTGACCACTGTCCACGATCTCCCCGCTGACCACTGTCTACAATCTCCCCGCTGACCACTGTCTACAATCTCCCCGCTGACCACTGTCTACAATCTCCCCGCTGACCACTGTCTACAATCTCCATGCTGACCACTGTCTACAATCTCCACGCTGACCACTGTCTACAATCTCCACGCTGACCACTGTCTACAATCTCCACGCTGACCACTGTCTACAATCTCCACGCTGACCACTGTCCACAATCTCCCCGCTGACCACTGTCCACAATCTATGTGCTGACCACTGTCCACGATCTCCCCGCTGACCACTGTCTACAATCTCCCCGCTAACCACTGTCTACAATCTCCCCGCTGACCACTGTCTACAATCTCCATGCCGACCACTGTCTACAATCTCCACGCTGATCACTGTCTACAATCTCCACGCTGACCACTGTCTACAATCTCCACGCTGACCACTGTCCACAATCTCCCCGCTGACCACTGTCTACAATCTCCCCGCTGACCACTGTCTACAATCTCCACGCTGACCACTGTCCACAACCTCCCCGCTGACCACTGTCCACAATCTATGCGCTGACCACTTTCCACAATCTCTGCACTGACCACTGTCCACAATCTCTGCACTGACCACTGTCCATAATCTCCCCGCTGACCACAATGTGCGCGCTGACCACTGTCCACAATCTCCACGCTAAAGAGTGGTCAATGCGGATACAGTATGTAATCAGTGTCCTGACCATAGTCTGTAATCTATTTATTTATAACCGGCTATTATATCTCTGCAGTAACCCAGTATGTGAATTCTAATCACTCCATATACTAGAAAACCGTACCGCACATACATGTAATAACCTGTACTAGAAGACCAAAGCACACATACATGTAATAACCTGTACTAGTAGACAGTCCATACCGCACATACATGTAATAACCTGTACTAGAAGACAGTCCACACCGCACATACATGTAATCACCTGTACTAGAAGACACTACACACCGCACATACATGTAATAACCTTTACTAGAAGTCCACACCGCACATACATGTAATCACCTGTACTAGAAGACAGTCCACACCGCACATACATGTAATCACCTGTACTAGAAGACAGTCCATAACGCACATACATGTAATTACCTGTACTAGAAGACAGTCCACACCGCACATACATGTAATCCCCAATCACCTGTACTAGAAGATAGTCCACACCGCACATACATGTAATATAACCTGTACTAGAATACAGTCCACACCGCAAATACATGTAATATAACCTGTACTAGAATACAGTCCACACCGCACATACATGTAATATAACCTGTACTAGAAGATAGTCCACACCGCACATACATGTAATATAACCTGTACTAGAATACAGTCCACACCGCACATACATGTAATAACCTGTACTAGAATACAGTCCACACCGCACATACATGCAATAACCTGTACTAGAAGACAGTATACACCGCACATACATGTAATAACCTGTACTAGAAGTCCACACCGCACATACATGTAAATAACCCCTACTAGAAGACAGTCCACACCGCACATCACATACATTTAATAATCTGTACTAGAAGGCAGTCCATACCGCACATACATGTAATCACCTGTACTAGAAGAGAGTCCACACCGCACATACATATAATAACCTCTACTAGAAGACAGTCCATACCGCACATACATGTAATAACCCGTACTAGAAGACAGTTCACACCGCACATACATGTAATAACCTCTACTAGAAGACAGTCCACACCACACATACATGTAATCACCTGTACTAGTAGACAGTCCACACCACACATACATGTAATATAACCTGTACTAGTAGACAGTCCATATCACACATACATGTAATCACCTGTACTAGTAGACAGTCCATACCGCACATACATGTAATCACCTGTACTAGAAGACAGTATACACCGCACATACATGTAATAACCTGCACTAGAAGACAGTCCACACCGCACATACATGTAATAACCTGTACTAGAAGACCAAAGCGCACATACATGTAATAACCTGTACTAGAAGACAGTCCACACCGCACATACATGTAATAACCTGTACTAGAAGACAGTCCATACCGCACATACATGTAATCACCTGTACTATTAGACAGTCCACACCATACATACATGTAATCACCTGTACTAGAAGACAGTCCATACCGCACATACATGTAATAACCTGTACTACTAGACAGTCCATACCGCACATACATGTAATCACCTGTACTAGTAGACAGTCCACACCACACATACATGTAATAACCTGTACTAGAAGACAGTCCATACCGCACATACATGTAATAACCTGTACTACTAGACAGTCCATACCGCACATACATGTAATCACCTGTACTAGTAGACAGTCCACACCACACATACATGTAATAACCTGTACTAGAAGACAGTCCATACCGCACATACATGTAATCACCTGTACTAGAAGACAGTACACACCGCATACATGTAATAACATGCACTAGAAGACAGTCCACACCGCACATACATGTAATAACCTGTACTAGAAGACAGTCCATACCGCACATACATGTAATAACCTGTACTAGAAGACAGTCCATACCCCACATACATGTAATCACCTGTACTACTAGACAGTCCACACCACACATACATGTAATAACCTGTACTAGAAGACAGTCCACACCGCACGAACATGTAATAACCTGTACTAGAAGACAGTCCATACCGCACATACATGTAATCACCTGTACTAGTAGACAGTCCATACCGCACATACATGTAATAACCTGTACTAGAAGACAGTCCACACCGCACATACATGTAATCACCTGTACTAGAAGACAGTCCACACCGCACATACATGTAATAACCTCTACTAGAAGACAGTATACACCGCACATACATGTAATCACCTGTACTAGTAGACAGTCCACACCACACATACATGTAATCACCTGTACTAGTAGACAGTCCACACCACACATACATGTAATAACCTGTGCTAGAAGACAGTCCACACCATAGTCTGTAATCCATTTATTTATAACCGGCTATTATATCTTTGCAGTAACCCAGTGTGTAATTCTGCACCGACCAATGGCCGTAATCACTCCATGTACAATCCCACATTGGTCAGAATCTTTTGCACTAACTGAGGACCTGTCGTTCACCAGATTTGGCGCGCTATATAATCAGGACTCAGTAGTGCACATAACGTGGTCACATGTTTAGCGCTGATATTTGTTGCACTGGGGTATGTGAGTTGTGTGTGCAGGTCAGAGGTTTAATGTGCCAGTGAGGTTCACTGACTCCTGCAGGACCAGATGTGGGGAGTGTATAATGAAGTGTAATGTGTCTGTCTGTGGCACCATCACTAGAGGAAGACGTGTAATCTGGTGGGATCTGGTGGGAGCAGTAATCACATGTGGACAGGAGCCTTCAGGGACGTGGCTGGCGTGTTTTATACTCTCCTGGCTGATATTCCCAGTGATCTGCAACATATTGTGTTATATTACCACATAGTCCTGGCGGTTTTATTATGTTATAATGCTACAGGTTGTACTGTTTTATATTGTTTTGTAATACAATTTGTTATATTGATTTTGCAATGTTAAATACTTATAAGTATAAGTATTATAGGTGTGATTGTGTTACAGTGGCATATGTATCACAGCAAGCACAGGTGATTACATGTATGTGTGGTGTGGACTATCTACTAGTACAGGTGATTACATGTATGTGCGGTATGGACTGTCTACTAGTACAGGTGATTACATGTATGTGCGGTGTGGACTGTCTTCTAGTACAGGTTATTACATGTATGTGCGGTGTGGACTGTCTTCTAGTACAGGTTATTACATGTATGTGCGGTGTGGACTGTCTTCCAGTACAGGTGATTGTATGTGCGGTGTGGACTGTCTTCTAGTGCAGGTTATTACATGTATGTGCGGTATGGACTGTCTTCTAGTACAGGTGATTACATGTATGTGCGGTGTGGACTGTCTTCTAGTACAGGTTATTACATGTATGTGCGGTGTGGACTGTCTTCCAGTACAGGTGATTGTATGTGCGGTGTGGACTGTCTTCTAGTGCAGGTTATTACATGTATGTGCGGTATGGACTGTCTTCTAGTACAGGTGATTACATGTATGTGCGGTATGGACTGTCTACTAGTACAGGTTATTACATGTATGTGCGGTATGGACTGTCTTCTAGTACAGGTTATTACATGTATGTGCGGTATGGACTGTCTTCTAGTACAGGTGATTACATGTATGTGCGGTATGGACTGTCTACTAGTACAGGTTATTACATGTTCGTGCGGTATGGACTGTCTACTAGTACAGGTTATTACATGTATGTGCGGTGTGGACTGTCTACTAGTACAGGTGATTACATGTATGTGCAATGTGGACTGTCTACTAGTACAGGTGATTACATGTATGTGCGGTATGGACTGTCTTCTAGTACAAATTATTACATGTATGTGCGGTATAGACTGTCTACTAGTACAGGTTATTTCATGTATGTGTGATATGGACTGTCTACTAGTACAGGTGATTACATGTATGTGCGGTGTAGACTGTCTACTAGTACAGATTATTTCATGTATGTGCGGTATGGACTGTGTTCTAGTACAGGTGATTACATGTATGTGTGGTATGGACTGTCTACTAGTACAGGTGATTACATGTATGTGCGGTATGGACTGACTAGTAGTACAGGTTATTACATGTATGTGTGGTGTATACTGTCTTCTAGTACAGGTTATTACATGTATGTGCGGTGTGTACTGTCTAGTAGTACAGGTGATTACATGTATGTGGGGTATGGACTGTCTAGTAGTACAGGTGATTACATGTATGTGCGGTGTGGACTGTCTTCTAGTACAGGTGATTACATGTATGTGCGGTGTAGACTGTCTACTAGTACAGATTATTTCATGTATGTGCGGTATAGACTGTCTACTAGTACAGGTTATTTCATGTATGTGTGGTATGGACTATCTACTAGTACAGGTGATTACATGTATGTGCGGTATGGACTGTCTACTAGTACAGGTGATTACATGTATGTGCGGTATGGACTGTCTACTAGTACAGGTGATTACATGTATGTGCAGTGTGGACTGTCTACTAGTACAGGTGATTACATGTATGTGCGGTATGGACTGTTTAGTAGTACAGGTTATTACATGTATGTGCGGTGTGTACTGTCTTCTAGTACAGGTTATTACATGTATGTGTGGTGTGTACTGTCTTCTAGTACAGGTGATTACATGTATGTGCGGTGTGTACTGTCTTCTAGTACAGGTTATTACATGTATGTGTGGTATGGACTGTCTACTAGTACAGGTGATTACATGTATGTGCGGTATGGACTGTCTACTAGTACAGGTGATTACATGTATGTGCGGTATGGACTGTCTAGTAGTACAGGTTATTACATGTATGTGCGGTATGGACTGTCTAGTAGTACAGGTGATTACATGTATGTGCGGTATGGACTGTCTAGTAGTACAGGTGATTACATGTATGTGCGGTATGGACTGTCTAGTAGTACAGGTTATTACATGTATGTGCGGTGTGTACTGTCTTCTAGTACAGGTTATTACATGTATGTGCGGTGTGTACTGTCTTCTAGTTCAGATTATTACATGTATGTGCAGTATGGACTGTCTTGTAGTACAGGTTATTACATGTATGTGCGGTATGGACTGTCTAGTAATACAAGTGATTACATGTATGTGCGGTGTGGACTTTCTTCTAGTACAGGTTATTACATGTATGTGCGGTATGGACTGTCTTCTAGTACAGGTGATTGCATGTAAGTGCGGTATGGACTGTCTACTAGTACAGGTGATTACATGTATGTGCGGTATGGACTGTCTTCTAGTACAGGTGATTACATGTATGTGTGGTATGGACTGTCTACTAGTACAGGTGATTACATTTATGTGCGGTATGGACTGTCTTCTAGTACAAGTGATTACATGTATGTGCGGTATGGACTGTCTACTAGTACAGGTGATTACATGTATGTGCGGTATGGACTGTCTACTAGTACAGGTGATTACATGTATGTGCGGTATGGACTGTCTTCTAGTACAGGTTATTACATGTATGTGCGGTATGGACTGTCTACTAGTACAGGTGATTACATGTATGTGCGGTATGGACTGTCTTCTAGTACAGGTTATAACATGTATGTGCGGTATGGACTGTCTTCTAGTACAGGTTATTACATGTATGTGCGCTATGGTCTTCTAGTACAGGTTATTCCATGTATGTGCGGTGTAGACTGTCTTCTAGTACAGGTTATTACATGTATGTGCGCTATGGTCTTCTAGTACAGGTTATTACATGTATGTGCGGTATGGTCTTCTAGTACAGGTTATTCCATGTATGTGCGGTGTAGACTGTCTTCTAGTACAGGTTATTACATGTATGTGCGCTATGGTCTTCTAGTACAGGTGATTACATGTATGTGCGCTATGGTCTTCTAGTACAGGTTATTCCATGTATGTGCGGTGTAGACTGTCTTCTAGTACAGGTTATTACATGTATGTGCGCTATGGTCTTCTAGTACAGGTGATTACATGTATGTGCGGTATGGTCTTCTAGTACAGATCAACTACCTGGAGTCACGTTGCATTGCTTGCCATTATATTTGCCTTCTCTTCTATGTGCTCAGTAATGTGTTAACGCCATGAATACCTCCACTGATGTGGCCCTGCTGCTTGTCCATGAGTGTAAACTTATCTTACATATCATGTAATGCCCATATAATGATCCTGGGACACGGATGATGATGATGATCCACATGTTATATATGAGATAATTATAAGCAGCTGATCAGCCCGGCACTTCCCTCATCCCCCAGTAGTTGCCGCTGGACACAGTTAATAATATTTTGGAGATCACCAGGTGACCGGTATACTTCAGCTGTAGGGTCCCCAATAATGAGGTCACAGCGCTGGCAGGCAATACTGGGTCATGATAATTATACTCAAACATCACATGCTGCTTTATGGAGAGATACAGGAGCCGATTCATTGCTTCAACTAACACGATGAGCCTGGCGTGGACTGGAAGCGGAGAGCCGGTTACCTGCCGCTGCACTACTACCCCCAACATCTTGTATGCATTACATGTGTCAGAAACTGCAGCCAGGAAGACCAGGGCTATTCCACAAAGATTTGTGCCCTCAGGGATGACAGATAACTTTTCCATAACGGACACTCGACTTCATATCCACAACTACATGAAATAAGAGGAACAGTCCATGAGACAGCATGCGGCTCCTCTACAGGGCAGAATACATGACACATAGAAGCACACACAGGGTCTATGACTTACATTAAGTGGCTGTCCTTCCACTGCTCAGAGCTGCGTTCTGCTATGACGCCGGTCAGAACTTCAGAACTGGATGGCATACCAATTCTCACGCCGTCCCAAGCCACGAGGAGCCAATGTCACTGCCGAAAAACCACAGCCAGTTAATATTGCCAAAGCATCATGATCCAGGCATATAAATGAGCATCCTGCTACAGGGCGGGGAGGGGTCTCCGGGGCCTACAAAGCAGTACGGGACCCCAGGGTAACCCAATGATCTAGGTCTACAGGGCAGTACGGGACCCCAGGGTAACCCAATGATCTAGGTCTACAGGGCAGTACGGGACCCCAGGGTAACCCAATGATCTAGGTCTACAGGGCAGTACGGGACCCCAGGGTAACCCAATGATCTAGGTCTACAGGGCAGTACGAGACCCCAGGGTAACCCAATGTTCTAGGTCTACAGGGCAGTACGGGACCCCAGGGTAACCCAATGTTCTAGGTCTACAGGGCAGTACGGGACCCCAGGGTAACCCAATGTTCTAGGTCTACAGGGCAGTACGGGACCCCAGGGTAACCCAATGTTCTAGGTCTACAGGGCAGTATGGGACCCCAGGGTAACCCAATTTTACAGGTCTACAGAGTAGTATGGGGCCCCGTTTACCCAATCTTCTGGGTCTATATACAGGACACTAGTGTACCCCAGGATTCTGAGTCTGGAGAAAAGTGCAGGACACTGGTGTTACCTAATGTCCCAGTATATTGCTGTGCCCTGGCCTGAGAGAGCAGTATAATATTCCAGCGTAGGATCCAGAGTCCCCCAGGCTTGTACGTCTAGAGAGAAGTGCTGGACCCCTGCACACCCCTGTGTCCCCCCTGCGGCTCCAGGACTCACTGAGAGCCCGCAGCCAGTCAGAGCATCATGCCACGGGGAGAGAGAGTCTCCGTCCTGAGCAACACTGGGGCATTGTGGCCACTCTCACACTTGACAGTAAGTTATGAGTCCTTTGTGAGCTCAAGGGAAGGAAAACAGAGATCGGAATTTGGCAGGAAAATATAATACAGAATTCTCCTGTCTGTGGAACCTGCAGCTTTCCCCCCTTTGGTGAAAACAATCAAGCATTGTTGAAAAAAAGAAAAGCAAGTTTGACAGATGAAATATAGTGAGGCCCCTTTTAGGAAAACAGTAAACAAAAGCAGCATTGAGGGCCAATGTCTTATCCTGTATAGATGGAGGCGCTCCCAGCGCGGCACCCGACAAACACCGCCGACAAGTCTCCCACACTGCCATTTAACCCCTCCACTGCCACTGAACCTCGTACGCCGGGGGCCGTAAGGGGTTAACGACGACCAGATGAATAGAAGAGGACGCCAGCGGGAGAATATCGTGCTTTTCTTAGAGAAACGAGATACAATAAGTAGCTAAAAGAGACTCCAAATGAAAGACAAGCCAAGAGAAGTGTCATTGTTTACTATAAAGAGCGAATTCTGTGCGCGACAGGAAGAATCGGACACTGGAGATCGCTCTATACAAATATGAAAGGACGGAAGCCATTGCTGGGGATCTCACTCTCCCTCCAGCGCGGTCTTCAGTGAGGTCATTGCTGGCAGGAGAGATGAAAATAAACGTGTCCTCCAGTAACGACGCTCCGGACATCTGGACCGGCAGCAAAAGATAGGAAAGAAACATTTTATCTGGTGATTCTGCACTTGGGGCTCACGCGCACCACCGGAAAAACTTTCCTTAATTGTGGACCCATTCATTACCATTGGCCGTGGACACCTTTCCGTATCGCTGCGGATATGTGTCCGTGCCGTAGAAATGTTTTTGAATTTCCGGAACATGTCCTATCTTTTGCATTCTAGGGGCCGTGCTCCCATACTTTGTATGGGAGCGCAGCCCGAAACTGCAGGCGGCCGGCCGTGCCCTCAATCGCGGGCCGTAATTATGGGCACGGCCGTGTGCATGGGGCCTAAGAAGGAACCCTCTCACCGATATAGCGCAAAAACTGAACCCTGCGCAGCTCATTACCATACGATAAGAAACGAATTAAGAAAATAAATTCAATTACTTTCAGGTGGAGGAACCTAGAATACCCGCTATTTATCATTTGACCAAGATTCACAAGGATAGTCATCCCCGGACACCCAATTATGTCTGGGCAGACAGTCCCACTGATTGGGGCGATACATGGTTTTGAAATTGAAAACCTCACTCCACCAACTAGAATCCCTTGTGTTGGACACCGGTCACGTACAATCCAAGATAAAACTATTTGTCTATTTCAGACAATTACGATATGATGTAACCGGTAACCACGAGACACCACAAAAAAGCAAAATGAAGATCGAGGTCCAAAGACAAAGTCCAAAAAATGGCGAAATGAAATCAAAAGCAAAAAGTGTCACTAATACACCTCAAAGTGATCCACCTCCGGGACTGTCCTCCCCTCAGCTTGTAGTAACCGTGAGAAATAGGTTATTCAGGCCAAACCTCCTTCCAGCGTTTGCTCCGTTCAGAAGCGCGTCTCCCCGGACAATTGTTTACTAGTCGGATTAGATGTAGAATCTTTATATACATCGATTTCTCATGCGGATCAAAACAAATTCATTATTAATATGCTTCAATTTGCCCTTACGCATAATTGTTTCAGGTGGAGGGGTCGTCTTGTGTCCCGTCATTCGTGCGCCTCCACCTGGGGTGTTGGGAAACGGCGACGATCTTTCCTTGTGAACTATTTCAGCGGCATGTTTCATGTGGGCTACGCTATATAGATGACTTATTCATCATATGGACTGGCACCCCTGAACTATTACAAACCTCTCAATATTAATGAACTCAATATTCACCTCACCTACAACTACAGTGACTCGAGATTCGCTTGTTGGATCTATCGATCAAAAGGCGCGGTAACAGAATTCATAGTATAGCACAAAGCCGTCGTCCACGATCACTCTTCCGTGGCAGCCCCACCAGACTATTCCTCTGATCACATAGAAAACCATCAGAATTTAAAGGTGAAGCGGCTGAAAATATCAAACGTGGATATAATAAGGCCCTGCGTGCCGATACTGCCAAAACCTAGAATTAAACCAGGCCTGGATAGCACCCAGAAGAAATTGTGGTTTATTTCCCGATATGGTTGTCATTGGGATGCCCTGTCTGACGACACTAGGAAGATGATTGGTGATGTCCTAAGTATGACCCCTGGACGAGCACCAAATCTTCCCACACGCTGGTCAGATCTGAACCCCGGATATCTACAAACAATTCCTCTCTAGGTCTTTCCAATCTCCCCTTTTGGTTTATCCTTTATGGCCAAAACACAACAGGGGTGGTAACCGGGATCGGAGACTTCTACAAAAGGAGATGAAGTGGATCCCTGGGTTATAAACAGACGCCTATGGTCCTGAACACGGAATTAAAATTGATCACGTTCTTGTGGATGCGGCACGGGGCCCAGGTCTCGGCCCTTGCGACTGTTTACCAGAGTTTGGTTGGAGTCCTGGTACCCGCGCCCCGTATAACTGACATCGACACCAACCTTACTTCTACGTTATCATAAGAGACTTGGGGGGTTTTTCCTTTTACTTTTTACGCCACGAAAAACGCAGTGAAGAACCCGGCAAGCAGAGCGCAGGCAGGTCAGATTCCTTCAGGAATTTTGAGGCAGATTTTTCCTCGTGTAAAAAACTTTATGTGAACAGGGCCTTACGCTGGCATATATGACTGCCTGCCTTCTCTGATACTCCTGGTTTGATTTGCTCTGAAGTCGTCACATAATCGCGCCATAAGCTTTCGTTCTGACATCATCCCGTTCTGTCCTCGGTGGATCATGCTGAGCGGTTTGGCGTTACTGCCTCATGAATTTTGTCCCTGCCGCTGGTGGGGAGAGGGACCCCCGGCTGCTCCATCCACTTATTTCTGGGGTTCTCGAGGTGGAAAGTCATTCTCTAACGAATTCTCCTACACGGCCGGACTGATTGTGGACCAGACCGGTAAAGTGGGACATTTCCATGCCATGTCCTTTAGCTGCCGGTCGTGTCTGTATTATTAGGTTATGTTTCAGGCAAAAACAGCTCCAGAATTTCAGCATTTTGCATGTACTCGCATTTTTCGCGCCGTCCATTACAGACGTAATTGGAACTGTTTTTCAATGGAGTCAATGAAAAACGCCTCCAAAAACGTCCAAAGAAGTGTCCTGCACTTCTTTGACGCGGGCGTCTTTTTACGCGCGCCGCCTTTTGACAGAGACGCGTAAAATTACACCTCGTCTGAACAGAACATCGTAACACCCATTGCAAGCAGCGGGCAGATGTTTGTGGGCGTAATGGAGCCGTCTGAAAATAGGCCGTGTGAACATACCCTGAAGGTGAGGCTGGAGCTGTCAGTATTGCTGCATTGATGGGCCGCTGCGGGTGGTAATCACTCTGACCAGACGGGCACAGTCCCGTGGAATACCTCAATGCCACACTCTATTGGTTATTGTACACGCAGGTAGCAGGGACTTGCCAGGACTGGTGCAGTCCCCATGGGCTATAAGCAATGTCACTGGTCTATACTCCAGGACATTTTACGGCCTTTTGACGATACCCCTGAGCGCCGCTCTCGGCTGTCCGGGACTGTGCAATATCGCCATGTAATATATATGTCGCTCACCGCCAGCTTGTCTGTGATTTCCAGCGCGGTTCAGGCCGGTGATGTTTAGTAATATAGTTTGATCGCTTTCGAGATATTCCCACTATTCAGATTATGGATCGTGAATTGTCGCTCACATGGCCAGACAGTTATGAAATATATGGGAAGACGTTTCCTATTTTTGCATTACGTGAGAATCACCAGGAACTTTCTTTCCTATTTGATGAAATAAAATCTGAATTACTCATCACCTCCGTTTTCCTGGTTCTTATTCATACATTATGAGGGGTGGCCCTGTAGCCATTGTACGGTGTCAGTAGATCGATCGTTTCTGAAGCTGCGAAGTATATATAGTCACTGAGAAGTATACACGCGGAATCTATTATGGACTATTCTCCAGACATCTAGATGGAGCCTGCAGTGTAAAGAATGGAGGTTTTTATTCTAGTTATCATGGCTGCGTCCTGAATACATCTGTACTGGAATTGTGTTCCTTTTAAATGTCTTTAAGAATATGCCCTCCCCGTGTGATATAACACGAGCAAACGAGTATTCCCAATACGGACAAGAGGAGGAAGTGCATTTACATTCATTCTTATAGGCCAGGATGAAAACCTCCATTCTTTACACTACAGGCTGCATCCAGAGAACTGGAAAATGCAGCAAATGATTGTTTATATTAGAAAGTGACTCTTTACAGCCAAGCAGCTTTATTATAAAGGTTTCCGATCCTTCATCTCCTGCCGGTAACATCTAATACTTTACTAAAGGTCTCAGCGTGGAGCGTCATCCTGCCGTGTGCGATCACGTCGTGTGTTCAGTGACGGCCGCTCAGGGTCTCAGGATCCTTATTAACCATTTGTAATCTGGCTCATGTCCTTTCATTGATTGGAACAGATCACTTATTATTTTGAAAGATACGTTGATGTGTGATTTTTGGTGTATGTTACTTTAAGAAGATGATGAAATGTTGCAGCGGACGTCGGGGTGATGCCCGATGGGTAGATACGTTAGTGTAGACGTCAGGACACACAATACAATCAACCTAAACAACAATGTGCGTGTATCTAAATGCAGCTACACGTATCTCAGCCATTGCCCCGTGACTCTGCGTTCTCCCTGTACAGCGCGGATGTAACGGGGTCGATGGACATTGCGTCTAATCAGATTCACAGTATTAATATCTACATTACACACCAGCGTGAGAAATAAGAAGTTGTACTGTGCATTCCTAGTCGCACTGGTTTAACACCCCTGAAGAGCCACAGATTTCAGACTGCTGGACTTTGGTAACGGTCAGGGCATGCTGGGAGTTGTAGTTTCCCCACTGCTGGATAGCCACAGTTTTCTGACTACTGTTCTGCAGCGATTCTGTGAGAACATGAGAAGGGACAAGCGGTTACGAGTCGGCTGTGAAATATCAGGACATTTTCCACCCTCAACAAAGACCTCAAAGACGAACCTTCAAAGGACGAGTGCGAGTCAGAAAGTGTCCTAAAAAAAGGGGGCGAAGTACAGCTAGACCCCCGATAATTCGAGACTGCCCTATAATGAAGATGTGATGGATTTTCTTGGCCACTCGTTTGCTGTGCGTCTAGAGGGAGCCCCGGTAATGAGTGTGAGGTCATGCTCAGCACTGCTCTATACTGGTGCACGCTCCTCTCCAGGGGTGGCTCAGGAGCAGAAATCCACATTCCACATCAGCCTGATTGAGTGTCTATGCGTTCGCCAGATGCCAATTGTTCTGGGCTCTGAGTGACGTGACGGCTCAGACATGACTAGCAGCAGCAACGCACTTAAAACCACATGTGTTCAGCCAGTTCAGTAATTGTTCGAGAAGGACCACAAAGCAATAAAGTCCCAGTTAGGATCGAATGACACAGGCCTTGCACTTCGTTTGGAAAACATGAAGCGAGCGTTTTGCTGCTGCTACACCCATGTACAGCCATCATTGTGCGCGTGTCAGTCTGGACGCCAGTCAGGCCGCACCTCAGCCGGGCATTCTACACCGAGGCACCGTAAGAAGAAGAATAGAGATTCCTGCGGGCGGGCGGAGGATTCCTGTCCTGCTGATGAGATGCTAAACTAAATATCAGAAGGCAATATCCGAGCCGGACAGCCCGAGCCCCGGCGCAGCACCGTACGCTCCTTTTCTAGTCCGCGATGTTGAATGCTTCTCTAGTGATTGATCTCAATGCGTTTGGCCTTTCTTAAGTCAACACCAAGTTACGAGGAAGATAAAGGTTTTTCCTCGTTGATTATACAAAGTATGGCATTGTGGTTTGCAGAAGGTCACCCCGGCGGTTACAGAACCCCCTCTATATTAAATCCTATGAAAAGGTGAACGTTAATTATTCGTGGACATACAACGTTATATCCCCAGAGCGTCACCTGCTGCTGAACATTATCCGGATTACGCCTGTCATGAGTCAGTCCCAGATTCCGGAATCTCGCTTATTATTACAGATTATGGGATGTCTATCCACCTGTCTCTATTCCGGGGAGTCAGATCACGTTACTCCAAATCCCTTTAGTCGGAGTTCACAACTCGTTTTTGTTGCGCTTTCAAACGCTGTCCGAAACTCATCTAAAGTTTCTTTATAGCATGGCCCTGGGCCGCTCTGTAGTGCAGTAATAAGCTCCTCCCCTCTGGGCCGCTCTGTAGTGCAGTAATAAGCTCCTCCCCTCTGGGCCGCTCTGTAGTGCAGTAAAAAGCTCCTCCCCTCTGGGCCGCTCTGTAGTGCAGTAATAAGCTCCTCCCCTCTGGGCCGCTCTGTAGTGCAGTAATAAGCTCCTCCCCTCTGGGCCGCTCTGTAGTGCAGTAATAAGCACCTCCCCTCTGGGCCGCTCTGTAGTGCAGTAAAAAGCTCCTCCCCTCTGGGCCGCTCTGTAGTGCAGTAATAAGCTCCTCCCCTCTGGGCCGCTCTGTAGTGCAGTAAAAAGCTCCTCCCCTCTGGGCCGCTCTGTAGTGCAGTAATAAGCTCCTCCCCTCTGGGCCGCTCTGTAGTGCAGTAATAAGCACCTCCCCTCTGGGCCGCTCTGTAGTGCAGTAAAAAGCTCCTCCCCTCTGGGCCGCTCTGTAGTGCAGTAATAAGCTCCACCCCTCTGGGCCGCTCTGTAGTGCAGTAATAAGCTCCTCTCCTCTGGGCCGCTGTGTAGTGCAGTAATAAGCTCCACCCCTCTGGGCCGCTCTGTAGTGCAGTAATAAGCTCCACCCCTCTGGGCCGCTCTGTAGTGCAGTAATAAGCTCCACCCCTCTGGGCCGCTCTGTAGTGCAGGGGCCCAGGGCTGACAACACTCAAGGGACCCATGACTGACAACGCTCAAGGGGCCCAGGGCTCACAACGCTCAAGGGGCCCAGGGCTGACAATGCTGAAGGGGCCCAGGGCTGACAACGATGAAGGTGTCCAGGGCTGACAACGCTGAAGGGGCCCAGGGCTGACAACGATGAAGGGGCCCAGGGCTGACAACGATGAAGGGGCCCATTGATGACAACGATGAAGGGGCCCAGGGCTGACAATGCTGAAGGGGCCCAGGGCTGACAACACTGAAGGGGCCCAGTGCAGCTGCACTATTTGCAGAATGATTAAAAAGGCCCTGAATGATGAAGATTTTACACTGCATGTGAACAGAGTTTTGTTATACCCCAGTCACATGTATTGTACTTTAGTTGTGGATCTTCAGGGCGCAATCCATACAAAATATAGCTTCTTCCCAAATGTAAAAAAAAAATGTTTTAAACATTTTAAAGTCCTATAAACAAGCCTATGAGAAAAACGTAAAGAAAAACAAAAACAAAAACACAACATACCCAGAAAATCCGATCTGGCCACAGCGTTTTGACTAAAATGCAGTGAAAAATCTAAAACAACACGAAAAATGCAGTATGTTAATCCAGCCTTACAGTAGAGGCTCCATAGTGTGACTGCTCTTACAGTAGAGGTTCCATACTGTGACTGCTCTTACAGTAGAGGTTCCATAGTGTGACCGCTCTTACAGTACAGGTTCCATAGTGTGACTGCTCTTACAGTAGAGGTTCCATAGAGTGACTGCTCTTACAGTAGAGGTTCCATAGTGTGACTGCTCTTACAGTAGAGGCTCCATAGTGTGACTGCTCTTACAGTAGAGGTTCCATAGTGTGACTGCTCTTACAGTAGAGGTTCCATAGTGTGACTGCTCTTACAGTAGAGGGTCCATAGTGTGACTGCTCTTACAGTAGAGGGTCCATAGTGTGACTGCTCTTACAGTAGAGGTCCCATAGTTTGACTGCTCTTACAGTAGAGGGTCCATAGTGTGACTGCTCTTACAGTAGAGTGTCCATAGTGTGACTGCTCTTACAGTAGAGGTTCCATAGTGTGACTGCTCTTACAGTAGAGGTTCCATAGTGTGACTGATCTTACAGTAGAGGTTCCATAGAGTGACTGCTCTTACAGTAGAGGGTTCCATAGTGTGACTGCTCTTACAGTAGAGGTTCCATAGTGTGACTGCTCTTACAGTAGAGGTTCCATAGTGTGACTGCTCTTACAGTAGAGGGTCCATAGTGTGACTGCTCTTACAGTAGAGGCTCCATAGTGTGACTGATCTTACAGTAGAGGGTCCATAGTGTGACTGCTCTTACAGTGGAGTTCCATAGTGTGACTGCTCTTACAGTAGAGGGTCCATAGTGTGACTGCTCTTACAGTGGAGTTCCATAGTGTGACTGCTCTTACAGTAGAGGCTCCATAGTGTGACTGCTCTTACAGTAGAGGCTCCATAGTGTGACTGCTCTTACAGTAGAGGTTCCATAGTGTGACTGCTCTTACAGTAGAGGGTCCATAGTGTGACTGCTCTTACAGTAGAGGGTCCATAGTGTGACTGCTCTTACAGTAGAGGTCCCATAGTTTGACTGCTCTTACAGTAGAGGGTCCATAGTGTGACTGCTCTTACAGTAGAGGGTCCATAGTGTGACTGCTCTTACAGTAGAGGTTCCATAGTGTGACTGCTCTTACAGTAGAGGTTCCATAGTGTGACTGCTCTTACAGTAGAGGTTCCATAGTGTGACTGCTCTTACAGTAGAGGTTCCATAGTGTGACTGATCTTACAGTAGAGGTTCCATAGTGTGACTGCTCTTACAGTAGAGGGTCCATAGTGTGACTGCTCTTACAGTAGAGGTTCCATAGTGTGACCGCTCTTACAGTAGAGGCTCCATAGTGTGACTGATCTTACAGTAGATGTTCCATAGTGTGACTGATCTTACAGTAGAGGTTCCATAGTGTGACTGCTCTTACAGTAGAGGCTCCATAGTGTGACTGCTCTTACAGTAGAGGTTCCATAGTGTGACCGCTCTTACAGTAGAGGTTCCATAGTGTGACTGATCTTATAGTAGAGGGTTCCATAGTGTGACCGCTCTTACAGTAGAGGTTCCATAGTGTGACTGATCTTACAGTAGAGGTTCCATAGTGTGACTGATCTTACAGTAGAAGCTCCATAGAGTGACTGCTCTTACAGTAGAGGGTTCCATAGTGTGACTGCTCTTACAGTAGAGGCTCCATAGTGTGACTGTTCTTACAGTAGAGGCTCCATAGTGTGACTGATCTTACAGTAGAGGTTCCATAGTGTGACCGCTCTTACAGTAGAGGTTCCATAGTGTGACTGATCTTACAGTAGATGTGCCATAGTGTGACCGATCTTACAGTAGAGGTTCCATAGTGTGACTGCTCTTACAGTAGAGGTTCCATAGTGTGACTGTTCTTACAGTAGAGGTTCCATAGTGTGACTGTTCTTACAGTAGAGGTTCCATAGTGTGACTGCTCTTACAGTAGAGGCTCCATAGTGTGACTGATCTTACAGTAGAGGCTCCATAGTGTGACTGCTCTTACAGTAGAGGTTCCATAGTGTGACTGTTCTTACAGTAGAGGTTCCATAGTGTGACTGATCTTACAGTAGAGGGTCCATAGTGTGACTGTTCTTACAGTAGAGGTTCCATAGTGTGACTGATCTTACAGTAGAGGGTCCATAGTGTGACTGCTCTTACAGTAGAGGCTCCATAGTGTGACTGCTCTTACAGTAGAGGTTCCATAGTGTGACTGCTCTTACAGTAGAGGCTCCATAGTGTGACTGCTCTTACAGTAGAGGGTTCCATAGTGTGACTGATCTTACAGTAGAGGTTCCATAGTGTGACCGCTCTTACAGTAGAGGCTCCATAGTGTGACTGATCTTACAGTAGAGGGTCCATAGTGTGACTGCTCTTACAGTAGAGGCTCCATAGTGTGACTGCTCTTACAGTAGAGGGTCCATAGTGTGACTGCTCTTACAGTAGAGGTTCCATAGTGTGACCGCTCTTACAGTAGAGGCTCCATAGTGTGACTGATCTTACAGTAGAGGGTCCATAGTGTGACTGCTCTTACAGTAGAGGCTCCATAGTGTGACTGATCTTACAGTAGAGGGTCCATAGTGTGACTGCTCTTACAGTAGAGGTTCCATAGTGTGACTGCTCTTACAGTAGAGGTTCCATAGTGTGACTGATCTTACAGTAGAGGTTCCATAGAGTGACTGCTCTTACAGTAGAGGGTCCATAGTGTGACTGCTCTTACAGTAGAGGTTCCATAGTGTGACCGCTCTTACAGTAGAGGCTCCATAGTGTGACTGATCTTACAGTAGATGTTCCATAGTGTGACTGATCTTACAGTAGAGGTTCCATAGTGTGACTGCTCTTACAGTAGAGGCTCCATAGTGTGACTGCTCTTACAGTAGAGGTTCCATAGTGTGACCGCTCTTACAGTAGAGGTTCCATAGTGTGACTGATCTTACAGTAGAGGTTCCATAGTGTGACTGCTCTTACAGTAGAGGCTCCATAGTGTGACTGCTCTTACAGTAGAAGCTCCATAGAGTGACTGCTCTTACAGTAGAGGGTTCCATAGTGTGACTGCTCTTACAGTAGAGGCTCCATAGTGTGACTGTTCTTACAGTAGAGGCTCCATATTGTGACTGATCTTACAGTAGATGTGCCATAGTGTGACCGATCTTACAGTAGAGGTTCCATAGTGTGACTGCTCTTACAGTAGAGGTTCCATAGTGTGACTGATCTTACAGTAGAGGTTCCATAGTGTGACTGCTCTTACAGTAGAGGTTCTATAGTGTGACTGTTCTTACAGTAGAGGTTCCATAGTGTGACTGTTCTTACAGTAGAGGTTCCATAGTGTGACTGCTCTTACAGTAGAGGCTCCATAGTGTGACTGATCTTACAGTAGAGGCTCCATAGTGTGACTGCTCTTACAGTAGAGGTTCCATAGTGTGACTGTTCTTACAGTAGAGGTTCCATAGTGTGACTGATCTTACAGTAGAGGGTCCATAGTGTGACTGATCTTACAGTAGAGGCTCCATAGTGTGACTGCTCTTACAGTAGAGGTTCCATAGTGTGACTGCTCTTACAGTAGAGGCTCCATAGTGTGACTGTTCTTACAGTAGAGGTTCCATAGTGTGACTGATCTTACAGTAGAGGGTCCATAGTGTGACTGCTCTTACAGTAGAGGCTCCATAGTGTGACTGCTCTTACAGTAGAGGTTCCATAGTGTGACTGCTCTTACAGTAGAGGCTCCATAGTGTGACTGCTCTTACAGTAGAGGTTCCATAGTGTGACTGCTCTTACAGTAGAGGTTCCATAGTGTGACTGATCTTACAGTAGAGGCTCCATAGTGTGACTGCTCTTACAGTAGAGGGTTCCATAGTGTGACTGATCTTACAGTAGAGGTTCCATAGTGTGACCGCTCTTACAGTAGAGGCTCCATAGTGTGACTGATCTTACAGTAGAGGGTCCATAGTGTGACTGCTCTTACAGTAGAGGCTCCATAGTGTGACTGCTCTTACAGTAGAGGGTCCATAGTGTGACTGCTCTTACAGTAGAGGTTCCATAGTGTGACCGCTCTTACAGTAGAGGCTCCATAGTGTGACTGATCTTACAGTAGAGGGTCCATAGTGTGACTGCTCTTACAGTAGAGGCTCCATAGTGTGACTGATCTTACAGTAGAGGGTCCATAGTGTGACTGCTCTTACAGTAGAGGCTCCATAGTGTGACTGCTCTTACAGTAGAGGTTCCATAGTGTGACTGCTCTTACAGTAGAGGCTCCATAGTGTGACTGCTCTTACAGTAGAGGGTTCCATAGTGTGACTGCTCTTACAGTAGAGGTTCCATAGTGTGACTGCTCTTACAGTAGAGGGTTCCATAGTGTGACTGCTCTTACAGTAGAGGCTCCATAGTGTGACTGCTCTTACAGTAGAGGTTCCATAGTGTGACTGCTCTTACAGTAGAGGTTCCATAGTGTGACTGCTCTTACAGTAGAGGTTCCATAGTGTGACTGCTCTTACAGTAGAGGGTTCCATAGTGTGACTGCTCTTACAGTAGAGGTTCCATAGTGTGACTGCTCTTACAGTAGAGGGTTCCATAGTGTGACTGCTCTTACAGTAGAGGCTCCATAGTGTGACTGCTCTTACAGTAGAGGCTCCATAGTGTGACTGCTCTTACAGTAGAGGGTTCCATAGTGTGACTGCTCTTACAGTAGAGGCTCCATAGTGTGACTGCTCTTACAGTAGAGGCTCCATAGTGTGACTGCTCTTACAGTAGAGGTTCCATAGTGTGACCGCTCTTACAGTAGAGGCTCCATAGTGTGACTGATCTTACAGTAGAGGGTCCATAGTGTGACTGCTCTTACAGTAGAGGCTCCATAGTGTGACTGATCTTACAGTAGAGGTTCCATAGTGTGACTGCTCTTACAGTAGAGGCTCCATAGTGTGACTGATCTTACAGTAGAGGTTCCATAGTGTGACTGCTCTTACAGTAGAGGCTCCATAGTGTGACTGCTCTTACAGTAGAGGTTCCATAGTGTGACTGATCTTATAGTAGAGGTTCTATAGTGTGACTGCTCTTACAGTAGAGGGTCCATAGTGTGACTGATCTTATAGTAGAGGTTCTATAGTGTGACTGCTCTTACAGTAGAGGTTCCATAGTGTGACTGATCTTACAGTAGAGGTTCCATAGTGTGACTGCTCTTACAGTAGAGGTTCCATAGTGTGACTGTTCTTACAGTAGAGGTTCCATAGTGTGACTGATCTTACAGTAGAGGTTCCATAGTGTGACTGCTCTTACAGTAGAGGTTCCATAGTGTGACTGATCTTACAGTAGAGGTTCCATAGTGTGACTGCTCTTACAGTAGAGGTTCCATAGTGTGACTGATCTTACAGTAGAGGCTCCATAGTGTGACTGCTCGTACAGTAGAGGCTCCATAGTGTGACTGCTCTTACAGTAGAGGTTCCATAGTGTGACCGATCTTACAGTAGAGGCTCCATAGTGTGACTGCTCTTACAGTAGAGGGTCCATAGTGTGACTGATCTTACAGTAGAGGTTCCATAGTGTGACTGATCTTACAGTAGAGGCTCCATAGTGTGACTGATCTTACAGTAGAGGTTCCATAGTGTGACTGCTCTTACAGTAGAGGCTCCATAGTGTGACTGCTCTTACAGTAGAGGTTCCATAGTGTGACTGCTCTTATAGTAGAGGTTCTATAGTGTGACTGCTCTTACAGTAGAGGTTCCATAGTGTGACTGATCTTACAGTAGAGGTTCCATAGTGTGACTGCTCTTACAGTAGAGGTTCCATAGTGTGACTGCTCTTACAGTAGAGGTTCCATAGTGTGACTGCTCTTACAGTAGAGGTTCCATAGTGTGACTGCTCCAGTTCTCCTTCTTTATGAAAAGAATGTAAGAAAATAGCTCGGTCAGATCTGCCGCATCTCATGATAAATTATAGTGAAGCGCGGGTGCTGGTTGGGTTTGATCGTTGCGTTAACACTGATGAAATATTATATAAAAATCTTCAGCAGCCACGACCCGGCCGTCAGCAATACAAGAAGTGGAGCGGTCTCCGGCCGGATGGAAACACGATATAAATATACGGACACCCGCGGCCCGTCCTCCTCCGCGCTGCCCCTCACGTGTTATTTCTTTTATTTTGGGTGCGTTTTATAATTGTCGTCAGTAACACAATGATCGGCGCTCAGCCGCCGGCGCACAATCTGCTCTCTGTCATTCTCTCTCATAATCATTTAAAAACTTGATTTGTTTGCAAGAAATTTTTAAAGTCACCCCAGAGGGTAACACAGGAGGTTCAGTTCTCTCCTCATCCCCCGTGTGTTATTATTGGGGAAGGGGAGAACAAGGAACGTGGAGCCGCTCAATTACAACAAAACCAAGAACTCAGCTCCAGACTGGGATCTCTGTAACCTTAAAACAACATGGCCGCTGTACGCCAGGCACGGACGCACTAAATAACGCATGTCAGACTAAAACTGGGACCAGACAGGACAACACAAGGAACAACATACAGTAATAATAGGACTGGATCCAACTAAAGCAACATCCCGAACATCAGGCAGTGAAAGGCTCTGTTCACACCGGCAAACGCAGCAGAAACAAACTGTAAGCGCCAAACGTTTCTGGACATCACGCTGGGAGTCTCCGCACTTTATGCTGTACTTGGCCTCATGCACACAACCGTAATGGTTTATACTGTCCGCAAATACGGATGCACATCTGTAACCATCCGCAGTTGCGTAAGCGCCCATAGACTTTTATGGCCGAGTCCGTGCCGCAATTGCAGACAAGAATAAGACAAGTTCTATATTATGTGGATCGGACGCACATCCGTAAATATACTGAAAGGAGACCGTGACCAATAGAAATTAATGGGTCCGCAATTTCATCCGTAATTACAGATTATGAATGAAAACGATAGTCGTGTGCATGGGGCCTTAGGGTGACTAAATACTCCGGGCCATTTCATTGCATTTCAAAACAATTTCAAGAAATGATAAAACTTGTAGAATAAGAACAGAAATTCGGAACTGCCCGGAAATAATCTACAGATAAAACTAACGATAATGATGAAATAATCAAATGAGATAAAAAAAACTAAAAATGAAACAAAAATAGCAATAATAAAGTTATAAAAAATAAAAAAACAAAAATGATTACAAAAAATAAAATCAACATAAAACTAATAAAATGAATACAACAAATAAAGAATATATAAATAATAATCATGAATAAAAATAATTTATAATAAATAATAACAATAATAATCAATAATAAATAACAATAATAATAATAATAATAATAAATAACAATAATAATAATCAATAATAATAATAAATAATGATAAATAATAATAAATAATACTAATAATAATAACAATAAATAAATAATAATAATAAATAAATCATAATAAGGTTGCCCGGAACATCTCTGCACATTACACTTTAGTAAAAGGGACGTTTCCAGTGATTCCTCACATTTCGCTGATCAGACATTGTTCTGGCATCTCAATAGTTAAATATAAAAGAATTTATTTAAATTCAGAAAGAAAAAACGAATCAGAAAACAGCTTTTCTGCGAGGACGAGGCGCTGACGAGTGATAATTATGCGTTGGGTTTGTACTATTTTTACCCGTGGGTCTAATGTGTGTATTTTTAGCCTCTGGCTGGATAGTTGTGACACTGCCCGGCTGACGACTGCTCCAGAACTGGCTGATAATTCTTACGAGAAAAGGTAAACATCCGCCCGACATCATCGTTACATTATAAGTGACTACACTCAGTAGTATCATTACTCATCAGAAATTTGGGCTGCATAAAAAAAATCAGATTTACAGACGATCTGATTATCCAGAATCAGCACAGATGCCATATGAGCAAAATCCACCGGAGACAAGTAACAAGTCAGATCACTTTACACATCCTCCTGTTACACTGATGTACTCAAAGCAAGATAAAGGGAGTGGTGATGTCACTGCTGTATAATATAACTTGTATCTGACGGGCGGTGATGTCACTGCTGTGTAATATAACTGATATCTGGAGAGCGGTGATGTCACTGCTGTATAATATATCTTATATCTGGAGAGTGATGATGTCACTGCTGTATAATATAACATATCTGGAGAGCGGTGATGTCACTGCTGAATAATATAACTGATATCTGGAGAGCGGTGATGTCACTGCTGTATAATATATCTTATATCTGGAGAGAGGTGATGTCACTGCTGTATAATATAACTGATATCTGGAGAGCGGTGATGTCACTGCTGTATAATATATCTTATATCTGGCGGGCGGTGATGTCACTGCTGTATAATATAATTTATATCTGGAGAGCGGTGATGTCACTGCTGTATAATATAATATATCTGGAGAGCGGTGATGTTACTGCTGTATAATATATCTGGAGAGCGATGATGTCACTGCTGTATAATATATCTTATATCTGGAGAGAGGTGATGTCACTGCTGTATAATATAACTTATATCTGGAGAGCGGTGATGTCACTGCTGTATAATATATCTGGAGAGGGGTGATGTCACTGCTGTATAATATAACTGATATCTGGAGAGCAATGATGTCACTGCTGTATAATATGTCATATCTGGGGAGAGGTGATGTCACTGCTGTATAATATAACTGATATCTGGAGAGTGGTGATGTCACTGCTGAATAAAATAACTTATATCTGGAGAGCGGTGATGTCACTGCTGAATAAAATAACTTATATCTGGAGAGTGGTGATGTCACTGCTGTATAATATAACTTATATCTGGAGAGCGGTGATGTCACTGCTGTATAATATGTCTTATATCTGGAGAGCGGTGATGTCACTGCTGTATAATATAACTGATATCTGGCGAGCGGTGATGTCACTGCTGTATAATATAACTGATATCTGGAGAGCGGTGATGTCACTGCTGTATAATATAACTGATATCTGGAGGGCGGTGATGTCACTGCTGTATAATATATCTTATATCTGGAGAGCGGTGATGTCACTGCTGTATAATATAACTGATATCTGGAGAGTGATGATGTCACTGCTGAATAAAATAACTTATATCTGGAGAGCGGTGATGTCACTGCTGTATAATACAACTGATATCTGGAGAGCGGCGATGTCACTGCTGTATAATATAACTGATATCTGGAGAGCGGCGATGTCACTGCTGAATAATATAACTGATATCTGGAGAGCGGTGATGTCACTGCTGAATAATATAACTGATATCTGGAGAGCGGTGATGTCACTGCTGTATAATAACTGATATCTGGAGAGAGGTGATGTCACTGCTGTATAATATATCTGGAGAGCGGTGATGTCACTGCTGTATAATATAACTGATATCTGGAGAGCGGTGATGTCACTGCTGTATAATATAATATATCTGGAGAGCGGTGATGTCACTGCTGTATAATATAACTGATATCTGGAGAGCGGTGATGTCACTGCTGTATAATATAATTGATATCTGGAGAGTGGTGACGTCACTGCTGTATAATATACTTATATCTGGAGAGTGATGATGTTACTGCTGTATAATATAATTGATATCTGGAGAGTGGTGATGTCACTGCTGTATAATATAACTGATATCTGGAGAGCGGTGATGTCACTGCTGTATAATATAACTTATATCTGGAGACCGGTGATGTCACTGCTGTATAATATAACTGATATCTGGCGAGCGGTGATGTCACTGCTGTATAATATAACTGATATCTGGAGAGCGGTGATGTCACTGCTGTATAATATAACTGATATCTGGAGAGCGGTGATGTCACTGCTGTATAATATGTCTTATATCTGGAGAGCGGTGATGTCACTGCTGTATAATATAACTGATATCTGGCGAGCGGTGATGTCACTGCTGTATAATATAACTGATATCTGGAGAGCGGTGATGTCACTGCTGTATAATATAACTGATATCTGGAGGGCGGTGATGTCACTGCTGTATAATATATCTTATATCTGGAGAGCGGTGATGTCACTGCTGTATAATATAACTGATATCTGGAGAGTGATGATGTCACTGCTGAATAAAATAACTTATATCTGGAGAGCGGTGATGTCACTGCTGTATAATACAACTGATATCTGGAGAGCGGCGATGTCACTGCTGTATAATATAACTGATATCTGGAGAGCGGCGATGTCACTGCTGAATAATATAACTGATATCTGGAGAGCGGTGATGTCACTGCTGAATAATATAACTGATATCTGGAGAGCGGTGATGTCACTGCTGTATAATATAATATATCTGGAGAGCGGTGATGTCACTGCTGTATAATATAATTGATATCTGGAGAGTGGTGACGTCACTGCTGTATAATATAACTTATATCTGGAGAGTGATGATGTTACTGCTGTATAATATAATTGATATCTGGAGAGTGGTGATGTCACTGCTGTATAATATAACTGATATCTGGAGAGCGGTGATGTCACTGCTGTATAATATAACTTATATCTGGAGACCGGTGATGTCACTGCTGTATAATATAACTGATATCTGGCGAGCGGTGATGTCACTGCTGTATAATATAACTGATATCTGGAGGGCGGTGATGTCACTGCTGTATAATATAACTGATATCTGGAGAGCGGTGATGTCACTGCTGTATAATATAACTGATATCTGGAGAGCGGTGATGTCACTGCTGTATAATATGTCTTATATCTGGAGAGCGGTGATGTCACTGCTGTATAATATAACTGATATCTGGCGAGCGGTGATGTCACTGCTGTATAATATAACTGATATCTGGAGAGCGGTGATGTCACTGCTGTATAATATAACTGATATCTGGAGGGCGGTGATGTCACTGCTGTATAATATATCTTATATCTGGAGAGCGGTGATGTCACTGCTGTATAATATAACTGATATCTGGAGAGTGATGATGTCACTGCTGTATAATATATCATATCTAAATAACAGTGATGTCACTGCTGTATAATATAAAATTTTCCTAAAAAAAAAAACCTGCCTAAAAGATGGTGTCTCTCAGATTTAAGACCCAGGCACCAGCTCTAAATTGGCTATCTTATGCTATTGAGTGTTTTTTATACAGTCTGTTATGGGTTCATGTAGTCAGAATGGCGGCACACATTTATTTGTAGAAGAAATCCCTGTAGAAATTATTAAAATAACGTATACAGTAATTGTGAGTCCAGCGTAGGGGAAGCCAATAGTCAGACACAAAGTGATTTATAACAGATGAGCAGTGACATCTGAACCTCTACTGATGTCACCCGTGTCACACGCGTGCTCCTTGGGCTCTTGCATGTGACTCCCTCAGCAGATGATTATAAGTATTTCTAGTAAAAAGAGGAAGAGGAGGAGGAAGAGGAGGAAAAGGAAGCAGAAAAGGGAGGAGGAAGAGGAGGAGTAAAAAGAGCAGGAAGAGGAAGAGTAAAAAGAGCAGGAAGAGGAAGAGTAGGAAAAGGACAGATCACGGACAGATTTTTGTCACGGCTTGTGACGCAGAAACCGCGTTGGAATCAACGCCAAAAAACGGCTGAAATTAACCCCTAATTGATTTCAATTGGAGGCAAAGGTGTTTTTTTTCCCGGTAGGCTTATAGACTGTCGTGGGAAAAAAACAAAACAGGCATTTTCTTTCTTTCCGCGGCTTCCGCCTCTGAAATCAATGGGAGGCAGAAAAAACCTCCGTGAACGGGCCTTAAGAGAGAGAAGGCGGAACATACTGATTTGTGGACGTTACATGGGTGCAAAAATGAGCTTGTATTATGTTTGTGTGAAGCCGGATTTAGGCCCCATTCACACGACCATAATCACAGTCCGTGATGACAGGCACAGCCGGCCACTGACAGCCACCCGCATTTGCGAGCTGTGCTCCCATTATAAAGTATGGGAGCACAGTCCGTAAAATCAAAAAATAAGACATGTCCAATTTTTTATGGTACGTTTCTACGGCACGGACACCTTTTTGTAAACATACGGGAAGGTATCCATCGGCCATAGAAATGAATGGGTCCGTAATTAAGCAGCGTAATTCCGGATGAAATCTACGGTTGTATGTATGGGGACATCTCCTATTTTTTGCTCTTTACGGACCGTGCTCCCTTTCATTATATGGGAGCGCAGCCCGCAAATGTGGGTGGCTGTCAGCGGCTGGCTGTGCCCGTTATCACTGACTACGGGCACGGTCGTGTGCAGGAGGCCTCAGTGTGTAAAGCCTCTAGTACACCAGCCAACTTAGGCCGATGCAGCGAGAGCCGATCAGCGCTCGCTTGCTCCTGTCACACGGGGCGATGGATGGGGACGAACGCTCGTTACTACGATTGCTCGTCCCCATATGTTACTAGATGTGCTGCCGATAACCAGAATATTTTACTTTTTCAAAACGATACGATCAGCAGATGATCCAGCGTTCGCTCATCTTCTGATCGCTGATCTGTTTACACAGGACAATTATCAGCAACGAGCGCTGTATGAACTAATGATCTGCCCGATAATCGCCCCGTGTAAAACCCCCTTTAGTGTGGGTCTGAGATAGGGAACTGGATTACGGGAGGGGATGAAGTAAGTGATGACGATCTTTGTACAGCGCTAAGGAATATGTTTGCGCTATATAAATCAATGTCCAGTGTCCTAAACAAGGAAAGTTGTCATAATAAATATCCAAATGAAAAAAACAAAAAGAGGAAGGTTCGGGCTCCTCCGAGTTCTCTCTTTCTTGTCTCTTCTTTACGGATAATTTGGATAAAGCGGGATTAAGATCATGCAGGATACACGTATAATACCGAAACGATGATCCAGGACCTGGCCGGAGCTGCAGGACTACAGGAGACCCTTCCCCTCCCCCGCACAGAGATAAGTAAATACATATGAAGGCCAGGCAAATATTTGGTAGGCAGAAAAAGCGTTCTGCATCTGTACACGAGTCTCCTGTGACAAAAGAAAGTGACAGCAGATGTTTCTGTCACAGAAAATACACTCAGATAGCGCACGGAGCCGCTGACAGCGCCACCATCGCCTTACAGGACACATCACCAGGTAATGATGTCACTTATCTTCTACTGATGACATCATGTCACATCCAGAGCTCAAACACTAAAGACATGTTATACATTGTAGTGATGTGATCTGCGGCTGTCAGGGCATGCTGGGAGTTGTAGTCTCATAACAGCTGAAGATCCACAGGTGGCAGAGCCTTGTCCTAGTGTATCAGTACAGCCTGGGGCACCTGACTGCAGTAAATCAGAAAGTAAATACAGCGGCCCTATAGAGGAGAGTCCAGCAAGTCCTGATTTCTGTTCTGTCAGTCACTTCACTCCATACAAGACCCTGAACAGAATAATCGAGACGGACACAGAAGACGACACATTGGATTCTCGTATCGGTGTGACAACACTTATCACAGGTTTCTTATATAGAAAGGCGCCCACCTCGTCCTGCCCCCATGCGCCCCCAAACATTCCATCTAAGAGGAGTTCTGCAGAATACAGACTGTATACAGGCCGCTCCTTGTCTCAATGTGGAGATCATCGTGGTAATAACGGAGCCTGGAATAAGTTCAGCGCAGGACGCCATTGTCACTAAACACTTGTCCTTCATTTACAGATATTCATGGGCTGAGCATTGTGAGTGGCGGATGTATAATTCATCAGAAGTGCGGCTCGGAGTTGTTGAGTGGCCCTCGGGTCAGCAAGGAGGTGATTTTCATTAGCTCTCTGATAACGTGGGTATTTAATACTCGAGAGCCCAGTGGGTCTCCTCGTACCATAGCGCGTCTGTGCGGATCCAGTACAACGTGCTCGCCTCGTATGGTTAATCAGGGTAACACCTTAATATAACAGCACATAATCATCCAGTGACTGAAGGTTATGGAAGAACTCCGACACCAACACGCACAGAAGACCGAATCCCAACCGGACAGAGCTCAACCTAAAGGCAGACAACGCACCGCAGGCACAAGTTGGAGGGATCGTCCCATCTCCTGTAATGAAGAGTTCTGAAACTTTCTAATAGACTTTGTGTTGAAATTCCTCTCCATTTTCAAGATATCTGCTTACTTTCAGTGTATTAATACAGACAAGCCTTTGTGCGCTAAATACATCTGCAGCGCAACTGTCCCTCCTGTCCTGCGTTTGTTACAATGTGTCAGTGCAGGTGGAGTCCAGGCTGCTCAGCACATTTGCTGTTCTCAAACCTCTCAAGCAATAAACAATTGATGTGGATCTAAATCCCAACATTTACACCGTCATTAGGGTTTGTATATGTGTGAACATTGATGTGGACATGATTTTCATCCACACATTCAGCTTACAAGTAAGAGATCAACAATCTTCACATTTTGAATGTTCACTACGAGGACTTCTAGAGGATCGGCCAGAAAGAAGGATCACATCTCCCTAAAGTTTCCATTGTTTCTCTCGCAGTCTCGTTGTGGTTTCAATGTGACAATTTCTTGTCTAATACGTATGATAACAATGAGTTCTAAAAATAAATGTTCAACGTAAAACAGCTCAAGTACACGGAAATAATAAAAGCAGTTCCATAAAGGTGCAAGAGCCCCTACTGTCCCGCCATGTGCCTGTGACTTCATACAGTGACTGTACAGCTCCGAACTAAAGGAGCCAAACAGAAAAGCTTACATCAGCGTTCATGCGTCATACGTGATAATACGTCGTCCAATGAGTGGTCAGCAGCGTGAGGGCATGGAGCTCATATAGTACAACAATCACAAACAAGTATACATATATACAACATGATTGTATGATCAGCTTCTCCCCTCACCTCCTGTCTCCACTACATGACTGTATGATCAGCTTCTCCCCTCACCTCCGGATTGTATGATCAGCTTCTCTCCTCACCTCCTGTCTCCACTACATGACTGTATGATCAGCTTCTCCCCTCACCTCCGGATTGTATGATCAGCTTCTCTACTCACCTCCTGTCTCCACTACATGACTGTATGATCAGCTTCTCTCCTCTCACCTCCTGTCTCCACTACATGACTGTATGATCAGCTTCTCCCCTCACCTCCTGTCTCCACTACATGACTGTATGATCAGCTTCTCCCCTCACCTCCTGTCTCCACTACATGACTGTATGATCAGCTTCTCTCCTCACCTCCTGTCTCCACTACATGACTGTATGATCAGCTTCTCCTCTCACCTCCTGTCTCCTCTACATGACTGTATGATCAGCTTCTCCCCTCACCTCCTGTCTCCACTACATGACTGTATGATCAGCTTCTCCCCTCACCTCCTGTCTCCTCTACATGACTGTATGATCAGCTTCTCCTCTCTCCTCCTGTCTCCACTACATGACTGTATGATCAGCTTCTCTCCTCACCTCCTGTCTCCACTACATGACTGTATGATCAGCTTCTCTCCTCACCTCCTGTCTCCACTACATGACTGTATGATCAGCTTCTCTCCTCACCTCCTGTCTCCACTACATGACTGTATGATCAGCTTCTTCTCACCTCCTGTCTCCTCTACATGACTGTATGATCAGCTTCTCCTCTCACCTCCTGTCTCCACTACATGACTGTATGCTCAGCTTCTCTCCTCACCCCCTGTCTCCACTACATGACTGTATGATCAGCTTCTCCCCTCACCTCCTGTCTCCACTACATGACTGTATGATCAGCTTCTCCTCACCTCCTGTCTCCACTACATGACTGTATGATCAGCTTCTCCCCTCACCTCCTGTCTCCACTACATGACTGTATGATCAGCTTCTCCCCTCACCTCCGGATTGTATGATCAGCTTCTCTCCTCACCTCCTGTCTCCACTACATGACTGTATGATCAGCTTCTCCTCTCACCTCCTCTCTCCACTACATGACTGTATGATCAGCTTCTCTCCTCACCTCCTGTCTCCACTACATGACTGTATGATCAGCTTCTCTCCTCACCTCCTGTCTCCTCTACATGACTGTATGATCAGCTTCTCTCCTCACCTCCTGTGTCCTCTACATGACTGTATGATCAGCTTCTCTCCTCACCTCCTGTCTCCACTACATGACTGTATGATCAGCTTCTCTCCTCTCACCTCCTGTCTCCTCTACATGACTGTATAATCAGCTTCTCTCCTCACCTCCTGTCTCCACTACATGACTGTATGATCAGCTTCTCTCCTCACCTCCTGTGTCCTCTACATGACTGTATGATCAGCTTCTCTCCTCACCTCCTGTCTCCACTACATGACTGTATGATCAGCTTCTCCCCTCACCTCCTGTCTCCACTACATGACTGTATGATCAGCTTCTCTCCTCACCTCCTGTCTCCACTACATGACTGTATGATCAGCTTCTCTCCTCACCTCCTGTCTCCACTACATGACTGTATGATCAGCTTCTCCCCTCACCTCCTGTCTCCACTACATGACTGTAGGATCAGCTTCTCTCCTCACCTCCTGTCTCCTCTACATGACTGTATGATCAGCTTCTCCCCTCACCTCCTGTCTCCACTACATGACTGTATGATCAGCTTCTCTCCTCACCTCCTGTCTCCACTACATGACTGTATGATCAGCTTCTCCCCTCACCTCCTGTCTCCACTACATGACTGTATGATCAGCTTCTCCTCTCACCTCCTGTCTCCACTACATGACTGTATGATCAGCTTCTCCCCTCACCTCCTGTCTCCACTACATGACTATATGATCAGCTTCTCCCCTCACCTCCTGTCTCCACAACATGACTGTATGATCAGCTTCTCTCCTCACCTCCTGTCTCCACTACATGACTGTATGATCAGCTTCTCCCCTCACCTCCTGTCTCCACTACATGACTGTATGATTATCTTCTCTCTTCACCTCCTGTCTCCACTACATGACTGTATGATCAGCTTCTCTCCTCACCTCCTGTCTCCACTACCTGACTGTATGATCAGCTTCTCCTCACCTCCTGTCTCCACTACATGACTGTATGATCAGCTTCTCTCCTCACCTCCTGTCTCCACTACATGACTGTATGATCAGCTTCTCTCCTCACCTCCTGTCTCCACTACATGACTGTATGATCAGCTTCTCTCCTCACCTCCTGTCTCCACTACATGACTGTATGATCAGCTTCTCCTCTCACCTCCTGTCTCCACTACATGACTGTATGATCAGCTTCTCTCCTCACCTCCTGTCTCCTCTACATGACTGTATGATCAGCTTCTCCTCTCACCTCCTGTCTCCACTACATGACTGTATGATCAGCTTCTCCCCTCTCCTCCTGTCTCCTCTACATGACTGTATGATCAGCTTCTCTCCTCACCTCCTGTCTAATCTACATGACTGTATGATCAGCTTCTCCCCTCTCCTCCTGTCTCCACTACATGACTGTATGATCAGCTTCTCTCCTCACCTCCTGTCTCCACTATATGACTGTATGATCAGCTTCTCTCCTCACCTCCTGTCTCCACTACATGACTGTATGATCAGCTTCTCTCCTCACCTCCTGTCTCCTCTACATGACTGTATGATCAGCTTCTCTCCTCACCTCCTGTCTCCACTATATGACTGTATGATCAGCTTCTCTCCTCACCTCCTGTCTCCACTACATGACTGTATGATCAGCTTCTCTCCTCACCTCCTGTCGCCTCTACATGACTGTATGATCAACTTCTCTCCTCACCTCCTGTCTCCACTACATGACTGTATGATCAGCTTCTCTCCTCACCTCCTGTCTCCACTACATGACTGTATGATCAGCTTCTCTCCTCACCTCCTGTATCCTCTACATGACTGTATGATCAGCTTCTCTCCTCACCTCCTGTCTCCACTACATGACTGTATGATCAGCTTCTCTCCTCACCTCCTGTCTCCACTACATGACTGTATGATTATCTTCTCTCCTCACCTCCTGTCTCCACTACATGACTGTATGATCAGCTTCTCTCCTCACCTCATGTCTCCACTACATGACTGTATGATCAGCTTCTCTCCTCACCTCCTGTCTCCACTACATGACTGTATGATCAGCTTCTCTCCTCACCTCCTGTCTCCTCTACATGACTGTATGATCAGCTTCTCCCCTCACCTCCTGTCTCCACTACATGACTGTATGATCAGCTTCTCTCCTCACCTCCTGTCTCCACTACATGACTGTATGATCAGCTTCTCTCCTCACCTCCTGTCTCCACTACATGACTGTATGATTATCTTCTCTCCTCACCTCCTGTCTCCACTACATGACTGTATGATCAGCTTCGCCTGTCACCTCTACATGACTGTATGATCAGCTTCTCTCCTCTCCTCCTGTCTCCACTACATGACTGTATGATCAGCTTCTCCCCTCACCTCCTGTCTCCACTACATGACTGTATGATCAGCTTCTCTCCTCACCTCCTGTCTCCACTACATGACTGTATGATCAGCTTCTCTCCTCACCTCCTGTCTCCACTACATGACTGTATGATTATCTTCTCTCCTCACCTCCTGTCTCCACTACATGACTGTATGATCAGCTTCTCTCCTCACCTCCTGTCTCCACTACATGACTGTATGATCAGCTTCTCTCCTCACCTCCTGTCTCCACTACATGACTGTATGATCAGCTTCTCTCCTCACCTCCTGTCTCCTCTACATGACTGTATGATCAGCTTCTCCCCTCACCTCCTGTCTCCACTACATGACTGTATGATCAGCTTCTCTCCTCACCTCCTGTCTCCACTACATGACTGTATGATCAGCTTCTCTCCTCACCTCCTGTCTCCACTACATGACTGTATGATTATCTTCTCTCCTCACCTCCTGTCTCCACTACATGACTGTATGATCAGCTTCGCCTGTCACCTCTACATGACTGTATGATCAGCTTCTCTCCTCTCCTCCTGTCTCCACTACATGACTGTATGATCAGCTTCTCCCCTCACCTCCTGTCTCCACTACATGACTGTATGATCAGCTTCTCTCCTCACCTCCTGTCTCCACTACATGACTGTATGATCAGCTTCTCTCCTCACCTCCTGTCTCCACTACATGACTGTATGATTATCTTCTCTCCTCACCTCCTGTCTCCACTACATGACTGTATGATCAGCTTCTCTCCTCACCTCCTGTCTCCACTACATGACTGTATGATCAGCTTCTCTCCTCACCTCCTGTCTCCACTACATGACTGTATGATCAGCTTCTCCCCTCACCTCCTGTCTCCACTACATGACTGTATGATCAGCTTCTCTCCTCACCTCCTGTCTCCACTACATGACTGTATGATCAGCTTCTCTCCTCACCTCCTGTCTCCACTACATGACTGTATGATCAGCTTCTCTCCTCACCTCCTGTCTCCTCTACATGACTGTATGATCAGCTTCTCCCCTCACCTCCTGTCTCCACTACATGACTGTATGATCAGCTTCTCTCCTCACCTCCTGTCTCCACTACATGACTGTATGATCAGCTTCTCTCCTCACCTCCTGTCTCCTCTACATGACTGTATGATCAGCTTCTCCCCTCACCTCCTGTCTCCACTACATGACTGTATGATCAGCTTCTCTCCTCACCTCCTGTCTCCACTACATGACTGTATGATCAGCTTCTCTCCTCACCTCCTGTCTCCACTACATGACTGTATGATCAGCTTCTCTCCTCTCACCTCCTGTCTCCACTACATGACTGTATGATCAGCTTCTCCTCTCACCTCCTGTCTCCACTACATGACTGTATGATCAGCTTCTCCTCTCACCTCCTGTCTCCACTACATGACTGTATGATCAGCTTCTCTCCTCACCTCCTATCTCCACTACATGACTGTATGATCAGCTTCTCTCCTCACCTCCTGTCTCCACTACATGACTGTATGATCAGCTTCTCCCCTCACCTCCTGTCTCCACTACATGACTGTATGATCAGCTTCTCTCCTCACCTCCTGTCTCCACTACATGACTGTATGATCAGCTTCTCTCCTCACCTCCTGTCTCCACTACATGACTGTATGATTATCTTCTCTCCTCACCTCCTGTCTCCTCTACATGACTGTATGATCAGCTTCTCCCCTCACCTCCTGTCTCCAGTACATGACTGTATGATTATCTTGTCCTTTTATATGCACTCTTCTTCCCTGGTAGATTGTAAGCTCTTGTGGGCAGGGCCCTCTCTCCTCTGTACCAGTCAGTCACTCGGAAAGCTTAAGTTTATTGTATTTACTTGTTCATGGTTATCCCCCTTTGTATTTCATACGTACAGCGCCCTGTAAGGTAATGGTGCCAGAAGATAAAATAATGAAGTACAATTGGACTCTCAATGAATGACTGAAATGCATTAGATCACTTCTTTCTACGGTCTGCGGAGAGTCGGACTGATTTCATGTACAGAAGTTTCGATGTAGTGCGGAGGAATGACAAGTATTGTATTGTAAGAGGGAAGATTACTGTTGAATAGCTCGTCCTTATCTCTCCTTTGTTGCTCCTCGTAAACACTTCATTACATTGTAAATAAAGCCATTTTCACCCAGCGTGGAGCTGCAAACATTCACAGCTCTAGACACTGACAATTGAGGAGATGAGATAAGATGCTCCAGGCTACGACAGTGCTCAGAAAACGAGGAGCTACATTGTAATTACATCTGATTACTGACAGAATATCCAACTTGGTTCTTCCGTAATGTCACATCGCACAATGTGACAATTTCCTCTGTGTATTTAACAAACCAAAATCAACATTATCTGCCACCCACAGACCCGAGCGGAGAAGATAAATAGACAAACATCCTTTATAAACACCTCCGACCCACAGACTATCCGCTCCGGGGGCCCAGTCACACGCTGGAATCCGAGGAAGAAGCCGACTCCAGGGATGTGAAGGATATAATATATGTCCAACCAGCAGAGGAGTCGCGACCACAGCTCAGGGTTATTGGGGGCTGCCGACCTCTTACAGGGAGGATTTTATTGTTTGATGATTTCTTGTATCGTTAATCAATACAACCAATAACCTCAAAACGAATAATTACAACCCTAAAATACTGCAGCATGTTGCCGTAATTCTGACAAACATTGGCATGAAACTCATGGACTAATTACGGGGTTTTTGCTTTCTATAAAGAAATGTTGAGATGGATAAAAATTAATTTAGTGTGAAAAACGAGGGCAATTCCTGCAAAGTGTGAGGAAGCCGCAGAAGAGCATGTGACACTACCCCGTGCACCCTTTACGCTCCGGAGACGTTTAACTCCTGGGTGTGGTGGACCAAGAGGCGTTTTTGAAGTTCTACTCCTGGCTTCTTCAATGGGATCTCCTGCTGTCATTATTTTTCATAGTTTCCATGAAAATTGGAAATATTGGCTTACAGAAGCCGCATATTTGCATCCATTCTGTCGCTTTCTTATTGTATTTGCCAAGTGTTGAGGCAGTGGTGCCAGAGGATGGCTGAGGTGGGGGGGTCAGGCTCAAATGCCATGTAGGAATAAGCCGTGTGGGTGAAGGCGATGGCACAATTTGCTGCTTTCTTGTTTTTCCATCTGAGAAATGAGCGATGGCTTTGAAGACATCATCTCACATAGTGCAGCAATAACAAACATACACAAGTATAAATATAGACTTAATGCAGCGCTTTGATCTCTCAATACTGGGCGCCCAAGGAGAAAATACATTGAATATTAATTTAGTGTGTCTAAAACATAAGAGATGTCAGGGAACACGAGCCGGGAACAAGACGAGGCATTCACAAGAGGCAATGTTCCCGGGCTCGTATATATTATACGACAAGCATGGCCCAAACAAATGCCCGGTGGCAATCTAGAAACCTGACTGGTTGGACGTGGACATAAGAAGATTGAAAGACACAAGTCCATCCAGTTAATCCTGTCGCATTGATCCAGAGGAAGCAAAACCCCCCAATCAGGTAGTAGCCAATTGCCTCGTATTAGGGGAATTATTAGGGAATTAGGGGGGAAATATGGAGCCTGAAACCCCCCATTTCCTTACAGGCGTCATAAAAAACATCCTGTAAAGACACCACCAATCGGTGCTCCCGGTGGTCAGAGTGGGTGTGCGAACACGCGACACAGGCACCTTAGACCCGAAGTACGACCAGAACTGCCGCCAATATTTTGTGCACCTTTCTCATAATTTATGATATTTCCCAGAAGAAAACAGTTCAGAGTCCAAAAAGCAACAAACTGTAGATAACAAAAGCGCCGATCACATTGGAAGAGTTCCAGTCATTACAGCAGTTCTCATTGCATTAAACCGCAGTGTCACGATGAAGGCAACGAAGCCGAGGATATTTAAATCGATAGACGTCTCAGATGGTCAACCAGACCCCGAACAATAGAAAAACAGAAGAATTGAGCGGACGCCGCACTTCATAAACTCACTCAAGGAGAAGGAAATCAATCTGCAAAGGCTATTCCTATAATGGAGGTTGGAGGAGCGCGGATGACATGTAAACACGCGTGTGAGCGTTCCTGGAAGGCTTTACAAAGAGAAGGTGACAAAAGCTTCCTGGTAGTAGCCGAGAAGAACAAAGCCTGAAATGTCAGACAATGTGCCGGCCACGTCTGCTCCATCACCGAGGTGTCTGATTTATGAAGACGCCGCGGATAACAAACACATTTACTGGATTCTACGTTGCCCCATTCGTTTTATTAAACCTTATGTCAGCGGTAAATTAGGGGGACACTACATTGGATGGTCTGGAGTAACTGCTCCTCAGCTTGTAAGGACTTCTCTAGATTTAACACATTGTCATCTCTTGCAGGGGTCATAAAGGAAACTTCTGCAAGTTCCCACATATCAGTTTTGGATCTGTTTGGGAATAGAAGGAGAAATCATTCGTCTGTACAAGGTCAATCAGTGAAGTCCCAGTCCAGGTCACACGGAAACTGAGGCTCCTGACCGGCGGGTGTATGACGACCCTCAGCTTCTCTTCATTAATCCTACACAACGATCCACAGCGGACGGTCCCTGGGGTTTACATGATCAGGGCACGGTGTGGATCTAATGACCCGGCTGTGATCACTAGGGCAAATTGACTTTATTTTTCTGCTTCTTCTGGATCAACACAGTCGGAACACAGATCCTAACCAGCAGGAGAAGATGCGAATATTTCCTGTATCAGTCCACTATTTATGAAACAAGCCACGTCTACGATCTGGGGAGTGATCGGTGCACCCCATGAATATTAGTCATTACCACACGTCACTGAAGAAAAACTAGAGATTCCTGAACTCCACATTATTCTGTGGTCTTCCTCACAGTGGGGTAGATTGGCTTCTTCCTTCTTCTCCATCAGCACAACTAGAACATTAGGTTCTAAGCAGATGCTGTAATAATGGTTTCTACATATAGATGGATGGACTTCATGGCTGTTTCCTACCCCAACTATGAAGAGAGAGAGAGAGAGAAGAGAGAAGAGAGAGAAGAGAGAGAGAAGAGAGGAGAGAGAAGAGAGAAGAGAGAAGAGAGAAGAGAGAAGAGAGGAGAGAGAAGAGAGAAGAGAGAAGAGAGAAGAGAGAAGAGAGAAGAGAGAAGAGAGAAGAGAGGAGAGAGAAGAGAGAAGAGAGAAGAGAGAAGAGAGGAGAGAGAAGAGAGAAGAGAGAAGAGAGGAGAGAGAAGAGAGAAGAGAGGAGAGAGAGACGCCCGTCACACTAATGACCCTTACATGATGACCATTATGCTGCTCAGGGTTTCACACCCTATGGTCTTATCTACACGGAACGGATTTGCTGCGGAAAATTTCCACAGCATTTGCGCATTTCATGTGTTTTTCACTATGGAAAATAGTGCCGATTTTTTTCTGCGTTTTTTTGGTGCGCTGTTTTTCACGGGCTGTGTGATGGTGATATTCCTTCTTCCTGTGATGTCATTTCCACCCCCTGTAAGAGATTCTGCAGCGTTTCCGCAGCAAATGACGCAGTACATCAGATAAACGCAGGAAATCAGTCCACTCAGCAGTAATAATGGACATGCCGAGCAAATAAAATGACGCACCGCAGGTGAATTTATGGACGGAATTTTTCTGCAGCGTGTGGACAATATTTGCTAAATCACACCAAGTTGGCTGCCACTGTATTTCCCTGCGTATTTTCCGTCCGTAATTCCGTTACGCGTGGACAAGCCCTAATCCCGTCATAAAAATGCTGCCCCCTACTGACATAAGGGTGGTAAGAGTATGGGAATTATTCTTATCAGAAATAAACATATGTTCACATGCACCCCACTTGCAGCCCGCTAGTAATGAACCAGCGCAGCCCCTTTAAATGTCTTTATTTTTCGTCTTCGCCTCGCGTTGTGCGCTCTGTTATTATTTCCGCTAGGCGCAGACATGGATACCCATGATATATGGTTTATATTGTGTGTTCTGCTTCTGGAAATGGTGGAATTCAGGTATAAGATGTTCCTGTTAGTCTAGAAATACGCCGATCACGAAGAGAATCCCTGGATTTAATAACAGTGTACAGTTTCGTGGTGTTAGGCAAATTAATACATGTGCTGTGTGGTGAAGACACTGCCTAATTCCACTCAGCGCACCCCATAATTACTTCAAGCATTCATTCATGGAAGAGGAATACATGTCACGTTCATCTCCGGCGAGGTACCACCGGGAGAAGCTGCGCACATCATTAGCTCTAATAGAACAGATATTTATTGTATTTCACGGATGGGGTTGACGATTATCTCCGGGATATTGGTCCGTACAGATGTATGTATTGGGGTTCATCTACATGTAAGGCCTCCTATATATCCAGGCAGGTTTCTAACTATTGGGATATATGGTTATCCTAATCCCAATCTATATGAAGCTAAACATAGGGGAATATCATCTACACATCTGTCTACAGGTTGGGATAATTCTCCCCCTATGTATTGTGTAGGAGAAATCAGAATTTCGGGGGATTTATCTCCATATATTGGGTGTATTTGGGTTTTTATTTTTCTATATATGTCATTCTTACAATATATTTCCATCTATTTACTACAATTTCCACATCTACATTTTAGGGTAGAAGAGATTTTATATATTGGGGTTATATCTCTGCCGAGTCTGCACATTCAAGTTTTGGGGTATATATAAATCGAAATAATGAGATATAACGTCTTCTATATATAGGGGTCCATTTTCAAATTATATTATATTGGGGTATATCTCCATATATTTATTGGGGTGTGTATACATCTGAATACAGGGGTCTATCATCATCATCCACATATAGGGATAGATCTATATACACTGGGGTATCTCTCTGGCTGTATATCTATAGGTACCTTCTTATGTATTGGGGGATATAGTCTTTAATCACATATATGGGATAGACCTCCATCTATAACTGGTGTTGCATGTTGATTCTCAGCCGGAGCTGTTGCCTGATCTTATGGACTATAGGCACAATGTTGAGTGCCCCATCATCTATTCCTGCACTGCCGCACAATCTCACCCTATAGAAGTAGTGGATGTGGATATTGCATTGTGCGGTTTGACCCATCCAGCAGGACAGGAGTCCCCACCTCACGCACAGACATCTTAGGGTAACACGGTCTTAGAATGGTTCAGAGTCTGAGCCCCCCAATGACAGACCTCCACACATCCCTCTTTATTCTGCCTCCCGGGAGCTTCATCACAGACTGATCGTTCCTGGTGTAATGAGCGCTGTAATCATGTGTAATTGTTCCTGGGATGCAGCGCAGCTTCCTTCTCTCTTCTTCTCCCTTCTCTCTTCTTATCCCTTCTCTCTTCTTCTCTCTTCTTCTCCCTTCTCTCTTCTTCTCCCTTCTTCTCCCTTCTCTCTTCTTCTCCCTTCTCTCTTCTTATCCCTTCTTCTCCCTTCTCCCTTCTTCTCCCTTCTCTCTTCTTCTCCCTTCTTCTCTCTTCTTCTCCCTTCTTCTCCCTTCTTCTCCCTTCTCTCTTCTTATCCCTACTTCTCCCTTCTTCTCCCTTCTCTCTTCTTCTCCCTTCTCTCTTCTTCTACCTTCTTCTCACTTCTCCCTTCTCCCTTCTCTCTTCTTCTCCCTTCTCTCTTCTTATCCCTTCTCTCTTCTTCTCTCTTCTTATCCCTTCTCTCTTCTTCTCCCTTCTTCTCCCTTCTCTCTTCTTCTCCCTTCTCTCTTCTTATCCCTTCTCTCTTCTTCTCTCTTCTTATCCCTTCTCTCTTCTTCTCCCTTCTCCCTTCTCTCTTCTTCTCCCTTCTCTCTTCTTCTCCCTTATCTCTTCTGCTCCCTTCTTCTCTCTTCTTCTCCCTTCTTCTCTCTTCTTCTCTCTTCTTCTCCCTTCTTCTCCCTTCTTCTCTCTTCTTCTCTCTTCTTCTCCCTTCTTCTCTCTTCTTCTCCCTTCTTCTCTCTTCTTCTCCCTTCTTCTCCCTACTTCTCTTCTTCTTCTCCCTTCTTCTTCTTCTCCCTTCTTCTTCTCCCTTCTTCACCCTTCTTCTCTATTCTTCTCCCTTCTTCTCTCTTCTTCTTCTGCCTTCTTCTCTATTCTTCTTCCTTCTTCTCCCTTCACCCTTCTTCTCTCTTCTTCTTCTTCTCCTCCCTTCTTCTCTCTTCTTCTCCCTTCTTCTCTCTTCTTCACCCTTCTTCTCTCTTCTTCTTATCCCTTATTCTCTATTCTTCTCCCTTCTTCTCCCTTCTTCTCTCTTCTTCTTCTGCCTTCTTCTCTATTCTTCTTCCTTCTTCTCCCTTCACCCTTCTTCTCTCTTCTTCTTCTTCTCCTCCCTTCTTCTCTCTTCTTCTTCTTCTCCCTTCCTCTCTCTCTATTCTTCTCCCTTCTTCTCTCTTGTTCTCTCGTCTATCAGGTAATCACAATCATTCAGCAGGCAATCAGATAACGTGACCCGCGTGTCGCCTGTGATTGGCTCCGGCACATTCCAAGTCGTGTAATTATTAAAATGTTAATGTGGATCTGGAATCACAAGCAAACAAAGCCAGGACCGCTGAGCACAACACTGAGCCGCACTGCTACTTAACCCCACCTCCGGGGCTCCCACAACTCCGCCTGTCATTACCTGGGTACAAGTCAAACTTCCGTGTGAACACAATCTGCGCTGGTTCTACACGTCACACGTGGGATTTTCCTTGTATCAGGCAGAAAGGTCCATAAACAGAAACCTGCAGCAGAAATAACTGGGAGCAGCTTCTAGGGGATAATTCTAGGGGAAGGAACACGATAAGGAAGATTTATTCCTCCAGTTTTCCACCATCATTGTATGAAATCGAGCAGTGCCTCGTATTTATTATACTGACCCCCGAGCGTCCACCATCAGGTCAGGAGGAGACGTGGCTTTGACGTTTCTCTGTGTGACGGATTCATGAAGTTTTCCTTCACTTTTTGGCCACGGTGGTAGAACCGGAGATTGTTCAGTATTGTGCGCCGTATTCCCTAACACCGCTAATCCACAGCTGCGCCCCAGCATTAGTGTTGTGCCCCATACAGTCCTGTAACCACAGATGCAGCCTAAGGGTGTATTTACACCTGCAGGTTTTGTTCAGGTTTTTTTATGCAATTTTTGAGGTCAAAACCAGAAGTGGATTTACATAAGAGGTATAGTAGTACCCGTCCGTTATACTTTTCCTCCCTTTATGATCAACTCCTTGCTGTGGCTTTAAGGAGTATTCAAAAACCTGAACAAAACCGGCAGGTGTGAATGCAGCCTGAGGGTATGTTTACAGGAGTCATTTTTGTGGCAGTTTTGATGCAATTACCGAGATTGTGGCAAAACAACGCCACAAAACCGACTCATGTAAAGAAATCCTTGGGCGACTTTCACACCAAAGATATTTAAAAGAAAAAAAAAAATCTGATGTGGATTTGACCGAGATTCTGCGGCAGAAAAAAAGTGCTTTAGCGGTTTTATAATTGCTGCATTTCTGCATTCAGATTCGCCCATTCAATAGAGATAATCCCCTGTGGCTACTCGCCGCTGCTTTCATGGCCCTGGGGAAAGTATGAGGTCTGTGCAAGTTTTCATCCTCTGGATGCAAATAATGAATGTTTCTATTCACTGACTGCAAAAATGGTAATGAAATGAAACACAAAGTCCACTAGAAAGTTGCAGAACTTCTCCCTCCCCATTCATGAAGCTTCATTTACATGACGAGGTTCATTGATGGATCTGCGGATGGTTTTCCCATACAGTAATAGAACACGAGGCTTGTATGGACAATCTGTTATACAGCTCATACACACAGAACGTACAGGTCTACTTCCCCGGATTCTACAGTAGGAACATTTCAGGTCTCTTTATAAACACTCACGTTACCCCCGATCTCCGGCCTCTCCGCTTCCAACACCAAAAAATCAAAAACCAGATCATCCCAACCAGGGAAGCACCAAGGAAAGTCAAATCTCCAGAACTTCTTGGTCCCAGTTCACATGCAGGTGTCACACTCAGCTCACCCCAGGCAGTCGTGTGTTAAAACTGGAATATAGACGCCACTGTCCGCTGACAATCCCCATTCTCCATCATTTAAAGCCGCCGTCATCTGCTCCCAGCAGAAATAAAGCAGAACGGCGCTGGTGACGGGCGGACGAGCGCCCCATCCACCGTGCGTTCAGATCAGGTGTGGCTGTCCCTGCGACAATGACTGGCGGATCAGAGGTTTTTTTACCTACCTGCACCGGCCATTCCGCTACAGCGCCCCCCGGGCCGCCCACCAGCGCTGAGACTCGGAGTAGAAGTAACAGCAGGTTGTAATTGTAGCCCACGAGAATATTGTGTCTTGTACGGGGTTAATCATCAACCAGAAGACTAGTTAATTTGTAATTGGCAGCTGGTTAACCCGCTGGTGCTTGTTCTGCAATGAATGAGCCAATTCCCAAGTCAACATAATAATGAAAGATGGTAAAATGGCGACTTATTATATAACGGGATTAATATTTAACTAAATGAAGACACTTATGTGTCATTAACGGGAGATTGTGCGCAGGACAAAGCCAGAAAATAACTGACTACATCTCCGAGCCGCTGCCTGACCCTAAACCAGCAGCAAAGTAAGACTACCACCCCCATCAAGGACAATCACCAAGGTCCAATAATGTGGCCGAGCCTCTACTGATGCCATTAACGTGTCCGACCCCGTGCACACGGCCATGCCAGTAATCACGGCCTGCGTAAGCGAGCGCGGCCGGCCGCTGACTGACACCCACATTAGCGAGTCCTGCTCCCATACAAAGCACGGTCCATGAAAAGCAAAAGAGGGGACATGTCCTCTCTTTTGCGGCGGCGTTCCACGACCCGGACACCTTCCCGTAAATAAATGGGAAGGTGTCCGAGGACAATAGAAGTGAAGGGGTCCGTAATTATGATCTTTAGGGTCGTGTGACGGGGGCCTCAGATAGACAGCGTTCAGTCGTTTCACCATAAACTCCACCATCGCCCGCGCCGGGAGTCTCTAATCAACGGGGAGAGGGGAATAAGTCGCTGCTAAACACCTCTGACCCCCCCCCCCCCAGACTCCTCTAGCAGCGGCCAATCTCCTGCGAGAAAAAGAGAATCAGGCATGAGAAATACAAAATGTCTAATAATTACTTCCCCCAACACCCGCCATTGGAGTCAGGACACCCCCAAACACAATCCTGATGACTTTTTCGGGTACATTTTGCCTTTTATTGATGGCACGACCGATGCAGAGAAAACGTCCCTTCAGAACAATATCTCGCAGTGTAAATCTTTACAGAAGTCTGAAACGTGGACTCTAGTCACATCCAGAGCTGCAGTCAGTCTCCCCCAGTTACTAGAGCTGAAGTGAGTGTTTATTACACATCTCATAGTCAGTGATGGAGTTCGGATCCATTCAGATGTTGCAGTTGAGGTGCGGTTAAAACTGCATCCAGAAACCCCATGCGTTTTTACAGCGATTTGATGCGCTTTTCGCTGCGGTTGTGTGTTTCGTTTTTTTTTACTGCAGCCGCATCGAAAACACAACAAATCACGATAAAAACAAATGCGGTATTTGGATGCGTTTTTAACCGAATAATGTAAATAGACCGTGACCCCCTCCTCCCAGACATTGTACATATAGGAGAGCAGATAACACGAAGAGGAGCACACGGTACTGGGCATGAGGTTCCCGGGCGCCTCAGACCTCGTGGGATGACGGGATCCAACACCCAGCGATTATCCCCAAACTAATTACAGTAAGAGATGAAGACTAAACAGGGCGTGCGTGCGCAATGTGTCACCGCCGGGTGGATGTTTTCTTATTTTCACTTTATGAAATCATTTTATGACTTTCTTATAAGATAAATATGTTAAACTGATCCCTCCAGGGGCCAATAAATCGAGAAAGCTCCATGGGGTGGTCAGAAAATCTATTTATAACTGGAGAGGGCGGAAAATTCTCCATTATACAACCCTGCACGCAACCCAACGGAGCACTTCATAGCTAAAAACTAAGATAGATAGATAGATAGATAGATAGATAGATAGATAGATAGATAGATAGATAGATAGATAGATAGATAGATAGATAGATAGATAGATAGATAGATAGATATGAGATAGATAGATAGATAGATAGATAGATAGATAGATAGATAGATAGATAGATAGATAGATAGATAGATATGAGATAGATAGATAGATAGATAGATAGATAGATAGATAGATAGATAGATAGATAGATAGATAGATAGATAGATAGATAGATAGATATGAGATAGATAGATAGATAGATAGATAGATAGATAGATATGAGATAGATATGAGATAGATATGAGATAGATAGATAGATAGATAGATAGATAGATAGATAGATAGATAGATAGATAGATAGATAGATAGATAGATAGATAGATAGATAGATAGATAGATAGATATGAGATAGATAGATAGATAGATAGATAGATAGATAGATAGATAGATAGATAGATAGATAGATAGATAGATAGATAGATATGAGATAGATAGATAGATAGATAGATAGATAGATAGATAGATAGATAGATAGATAGATAGATAGATAGATAGATAGATAGATATGAGATAGATAGATAGATAGATAGATATGAGATAGATAGATAGATAGATAGATAGATAGATAGATAGATAGATAGATAGATAGATAGATAGATAGATAGATAGATATGAGATAGATAGATAGATAGATATGAGATAGATAGATAGATAGATAGATAGATAGATAGATAGATAGATAGATAGATAGATAGATAGATAGATAGATAGATAGATATGAGATAGATAGATAGATATGAGATAGATAGATATGAGATAGATAGATAGATAGATAGATAGATAGATAGATAGATAGATAGATAGATAGATAGATAGATAGATAGATAGATAGAGATAGATAGATAGATAAATAGATAGATAGATATGAGATAGATAGATATGAGATAGATAGATAGATAGATAGATAGATAGATAGATAGATAGATAGATAGATAGATAGATAGATAGATAGATAGATAGATAGATAGATAGAGATAGATAGATAGATAAATAGATAGATAGATATGAGATAGATAGATATGAGATAGATAGATAGATAGATAGATAGATAGATAGATAGATAGATAGATAGATAGATAGATAGATAGATAGATAGATAGATAGATAGATATGAGATAGATAGATAGATAGATAGATAGATAGATAGATAGATAGATAGATAGATAGATAGATATGAGATAGATAGATAGATAGATAGATAGATAGATAGATAGATAGATAGATAGATAGATAGATAGATAGATAGATATGAGATAGATAGATAGATAGATAGATAGATAGATAGATAGATAGATAGATAGATAGATAGATAGATAGATAGATAGATAGATGATAGATAGATAGATAGATAGATAGATAGATGATAGATAGATAGATAGATAGATAGATAGATAGATAGATAGATAGATAGATAGATAGATAGATAGATAGATAGATAGATATGAGATAGATAGATAGATAGATAGATAGATAGATAGATAGATAGATAGATAGATAGATAGATAGATAGATAGATAGATAGATAGATAGATAGATAGATAGATAGATAGATATGAGATAGATAGATAGATAGATAGATAGATAGATAGATAGATAGATAGATAGATAGATAGATAGATAGATAGATAGATAGATATGAGATAGATAGATAGATAGATAGATAGATAGATAGATAGATAGATAGATAGATAGATAGATAGATAGATAGATAGATAGATAGATAGATAGATAGATAGATAGATATGAGATAGATATGAGATAGATAGATAGATAGATAGATAGATAGATAGATAGATAGATAGATAGATAGATAGATAGATAGATAGATAGATAGATAGATAGATAGATAGATATGAGATAGATAGATAGATAGATAGATAGATAGATAGATAGATAGATAGATAGATAGATAGATAGATAGATAGATAGATAGATAGATAGATAGATAGATAGATAGATAGATATGAGATAGATAGATAGATAGATAGATAGATAGATAGATAGATAGATAGATAGATAGATAGATATGAGATAGATAGATAGATAGATAGATAGATAGATAGATAGATAGATAGATAGATAGATAGATAGATAGATAGATAGATAGATAGATAGATAGATAGATAGATATTCAGGGTTAAGATCTACCCCGGTAAATAAACCACGTATCAGATATAACCTCAGCCGCAGGTGACCATTGTTTGTTCTTGTTATGGGCGGATATGTTAATGCGCTGTGCACACCACCCGCCTCTAATGAGGCATCGCCGCCAGGTCATTAATACCCAGAAAAATCATTTAATGGCGGTGATTAATGGAAACCGGTTCCTGCGGTAAACGCGCCATTATTTTGCAGCATTTGATCTCACCGGTTGGTTGTGCAGCCGCGTTGGACTAATCCGCTGTGGCCAGCAGGAGGTATGAAGGAAGGAGGGCGACCTACTCATTTATGTCTTGTTAACTGCCCAAAACACAGCCGGTGACATCTACAAGGGTTTCTCTCTGCTCCACGAGGATGCGGCTTAAGCGCCCAGCAGAAGCGCAAAACGTGGCCTCATACAGTTATATGCAATGTGACAGCACGGCGCAACTTGTGCTCAAAGTCATTAACAAAATGACCGAAATACAGATTTCTGAGCAAAATATCACTTTACGTGGACAAAAAATAAATAATTATCCATAATCAGTGGAATCAGTGTATAAATACATCATATTACCTAGACCGATCCAGAGTTACAGCTAGTATTATACTCCAGAGCTGCACTCACTATTCTGCTGGTGGAGTCACTGTGTACATACATTACATTACTTATCCTGTACTGATCCTGAGTTACATCCTGTATTATACTCCAGAGCTGCACTCACTATTCTGCTGGTGGAGTCACTGTGTACATACATTACTTATCCTGTACTGATCCTGAGTTACATCCTGTATTATACTCCAGAGCTGCACTCACTATTCTGCTAGTAGAGTCACTGTGTACATACATTACATTACTTATCCTGTACTGATCCTGAGTTATATCCTGTATTATACTCCAGAGCTGCACTCACTATTCTGCTGGTGGAGTCACTGTGTACATACATTACATTACTTATCCTATACTGATCCTGAGTTACATCCTGTATTATACTCCAGAGCTGCACTCACTATTCTGCTGGTGGAGTCACTGTGTACATACATTACTTATCCTGTACTGATCCTGAGTTACATGCTGTATTATACTCCAGAGCTGCACTCACTATTCTGCTGGTGGAGTCACTGTGTACATACATTACATTACTTATCCTGTACTGATCCTGAGTTACATCCTGTATTATACTCCAGAGCTGCACTCACTATTCTGCTGGTAGAGTCACTGTGTACATACATTACATTACTTATCCTGTACTGATCCTGAGTTATATCCTGTATTATACTCCAGAGCTGCACTGACTATTCTGCTGGTGGAGTCACTGTGTACATACATTACATTACTTATCCTGCACTGATCCTGAGTTATATCCTGTATTATACTCCAGAGCTGCACTCACTATTCTGCTGGTGGAGTCATTGTGTACATACATTACTTATCCTGTACTGATCCAGAGTTACATCCTGTATTATACTCCAGAGCTGCACTCACTATTCTGCTGGTAGAGTCATTGTGTACATACAATACATTACGCATCCTGTACTGATCCTGAGTTACATCCTGTATTATACTGCAGAACTGCACTCACTATTCTGCTGGTGGAGTCACTGTGTACATACATTACTTATCCTGTACTGATCCTGAGTTACATCCTGTATTATACTCCAGAGCTGCACTCACTATTCTGCTGGTGGAGTCACTGTGTACATACATTACATTACTTATCCTGTACTGATCCTGAGTTACATCCTGTATTATACTCCAGAGCTGCACTCACTATTCTGCTGGTGGAGTCACTGTGTACATACATTACTTATCCTGTACTGATCCTGAGTTACATCCTGTATTATACTCCAGAGCTGCACTCACTATTCTGCTAGTAGAGTCACTGTGTACATACATTACATTACTTATCCTGTACTGATCCTGAGTTATATCCTGTATTATACTCCAGAGCTGCACTCACTATTCTGCTGGTGGAGTCACTGTGTACATACATTACATTACTTATCCTATACTGATCCTGAGTTACATCCTGTATTATACTCCAGAGCTGCACTCACTATTCTGCTGGTGGAGTCACTGTGTACATACATTACTTATCCTGTACTGATCCTGAGTTACATGCTGTATTATACTCCAGAGCTGCACTCACTATTCTGCTGGTGGAGTCACTGTGTACATACATTACATTACTTATCCTGTACTGATCCTGAGTTACATCCTGTATTATACTCCAGAGCTGCACTCACTATTCTGCTGGTAGAGTCACTGTGTACATACATTACATTACTTATCCTGTACTGATCCTGAGTTATATCCTGTATTATACTCCAGAGCTGCACTCACTATTCTGCTGGTGGAGTCATTGTGTACATACATTACTTATCCTGTACTGATCCAGAGTTACATCCTGTATTATACTCCAGAGCTGCACTCACTATTCTGCTGGTAGAGTCATTGTGTACATACAATACATTACGCATCCTGTACTGATCCTGAGTTACATCCTGTATTATACTGCAGAACTGCACTCACTATTCTGCTGGTGGAGTCACTGTGTACATACATTACTTATCCTGTACTGATCCTGAGTTACATCCTGTATTATACTCCAGAGCTGCACTCACTATTCTGCTGGTGGAGTCACTGTGTACATACATTACATTACTTATCCTGTACTGATCCTGAGTTACATCCTGTATTATACTCCAGAGCTGCACTCACTATTCTGCTGGTGGAGTCACTGTGTATATACATTACTTATCCTGTACTGATCCTGAGTTACATCCTGTATTATACTCCAGAGCTGCACTCACTATTCTGCTGGTGAAGTCACTGTGTACATACATTACATTACTTATCCTGTACTGATCCTGAGTTACATCCTATATTATACTCCAGAGCTGCACTCACTATTCTGCTGGAGGAGTCACTGTGTACATACATTACATTACTTATCCTGTACTGATCCTGAGTTACATCCTATATTATACTCCAGAGCTGCACTCACTATTCTGCTGGTGGAGTCACTGTACATACATTACATTACATATCCTGTACTGATCCTGAGTTACATCCTATATTATACTCCAGAGCTGCACTCACTATTCTGCTGGAGGAGTCACTGTGTACATACATTACATTACTTATCCTGTACTAATGCTGTGTGAAATGACCCTTTAAGGGCAATGGTCCCTGGGGAAAAAAAAAGTATGCAAAATAAGCAGCCTCCAAAAGGAAGAAAAATGTCTCTAGCGCCACCTCTAGGTTACTAGCCTGTAAGTCAATATCTGACCCTTTAGAGAGCTGGACCGGTCTGTGGTTTATGGAGATGAATTCCATATATAATCTGTATAATGTTGTGAAAAGATTAAACTTTTATAGTTATTGTATTATAATTGTTGTTGTTGTATTATATGGTCGTTATATTGTATTATATTGTTGTTGTTGTATTATATGGTCGTTATATTGTATTATATTGTTGTTGTATTATATGGTCGTTATATTGTATTATATGGTTGTTGTATGATATGGTCGTTATATTGTATTATATTGTTGTTGTTGTATTATATGGTCGTTATATTGTATTATATTGTTGTTGTATTATATGGTCGTTATATTGTATTATATTGTTGTTGTATTATATGGTCGTTATATTGTATTATATGGTTGTTGTATTATATGGTCGTTATATTGTATTATATTGTTGTTGTATTATATGGTCGTTATATTGTATTATATTGTTGTTGTATTATATGGTCGTTATATTGTATTATATTGTTGTTGTTGTATTATATGGTCGTTATATTGTATTATATTGTTGTTGTATTATATGGTCGTTATATTGTATTATATTGTTGTTGTATTATATGGTCGTTATATTGTATTATATTGTTGTTGTATTATATGGTCGTTATATTGTATTATATTGTTGTTGTTGTATTATATGGTCGTTATATTGTATTATATTGTTGTTGTTGTTGTTGTATTATATGGTCGTTATATTGTATTATATTGTTGTTGTTGTATTATATGGTCGTTATATTGTATTATATTGTATATTGTTGTTGTTGTATTATATGGTCGTTATATTATATTGTTATAAAGCTCTGGTATTTCTTTGGGACATGGGGACTGTTTTCCCTTCTCGCACACATTAGTCCATGTTGTGCACTTACAGGCAGCAGAAACTTCCCTCCTGGAGACAGTGATGGACAGGGTAGGTTTGCACGGACTATTGACCGTGTCATTATCACAGGGGTTTTGTACCTTTTACATCTTCATTATTTGTACAGTTCGGAGCAGCTTCCAGTTGCAGTGATAGAAATTGTTCAGCAGCCGAGCGCAGCCGAGTGAATGAGCATCAGAGCTGCGGTTATTGTTAGGAGATAGCATTGAGCACCGCTGGGATTTCCTCCTTGCTGGCAGAAACTTGAAAATGTCTAACACATTGATGCGCTGCCGCCCTGTGTGAGAGTCGGCAGAGGTGAGGCGCAGTACAATGGAAGACAAGGGCAGTGCAGGGCACAAGTCTACAGCAAGAATCATGGAATGACACCACTCCAACGCAATGGCCGTATCTGAGCAGAGTGACGTGAAGAAATGTCACTGTGAGGGACAAGCGCCGGAGGGGAGGAATCATTGCCTAATAACAGACTAGTTGCACCTTTGCATATAAGTGACACACTGAGACGCAGCTTCTCCTGTACAGCCCAGAGAAACAGCTCATGGGCCATGGTGCACAAATCTATGCACTGCTTTATAGAATCTAATTCTGTATATGATGATGTCAAGCTTTATAGTGTGAGGTCATTCTGCATATGATGTCATGCTGTGTAGTGTGATGTCAAGCTGTATACGGTGATGTCATTCTGTATATGATGATGTCATTCTGTGTAGTTTGATGTAATGATGTATACGATGACGTCATTCTGTATATGATGGCATGCTGTGGAGTGTGATGTCATGCTGTATACGGTGATGTCATTCTGTATAGGATGAAGTCATGCTGTGTAGTGTGGTCCTTCTGTAAATGATAATATCAATGCTGTGTAGTGTGATGTCACTCTGTATGTGATGTCAATTTGTGTAAGGTCATGTCATGCTGTTTATGATGATGTCATGCTTTGAAGTGTGATGTCGTTCTCTATGGTGATTTCATGCTGTATATTGTGATGTCATTCTGAAAAGGATTCGGTTATGCTCTGTAGTGTGATGGTATTCTGTATGAGAATAATTTACAGCACTGTTTAAAAACCAGGGTTCTGCAAGACCCCGAGATTATTTGTTTGAAACCTCTAAAGGGGATCCCCAAAAGACAAGCACCACAAGAGCTTTATTTTTTACAGTGGGGATGAGGTCGTTGTGAGGGTTCCCGCCATGGTAAAAAGGTATACTGAATAAATGATTGACTTGTGCAGGGAGATCGCTCCACTCAGTGTGACTGCATGATGGCACCTCGTTGTAAATCTCCTATGCTATAGCGGTTATGTAAACCCCCAAAGAGCAGCTCAGTGATGACTGATACTCTCCCCTCCCCCTGCAAGTCACTCGTCACATGCCCCCTACCTCCACTGCTCCCTGCTCTCCCTGTCTCTGGAGGGATTAGGTTTCACATGCTGGGCAACAGATAGTGCAGAGTCTAGCCGCAGAACAGCAGAGCGGTGTCTGAGCAGCATACAGGGAGTAATTACAGCACAACCTTAAAGGTGTTTTACACTGGGCAATTATCGGGCAGACAATTCATAGAACGCTAGTTGCCGATAATTGCCCGGAATAACGAGTGCTCGTCCCCATAAATAGCTCCTTGTGACAGGAGCAAACGAGCGCCAATCAACGAGTGGTCTCCTTGATTGGGCCGGTGTAATAGAGCCTTTACCCCCTAATAGAGGGGCATGCAGGAAGCCGTAAATAGAGGCAATGTCTGAGAGGTTTCATGGGAACTGTAGTCCATTACATCGTAGTCCCACTCACAGCACGCTATGGATAAAATAAAACAACAGCGCTGCACAGAGCTGGGCTACGTAAAAAAAGAAAAATAACCACCGAGTAATGGTGGCATCACCAGGTGACCGTTCACATACTGCGACTTTTCTGTGATTTTTAGAAGCCTGGCAACCCCTTTAATGTTGTGCTATTGGTGAAGTCCCCAACAAAACATCAGCAGAGACCAAGACCAGAACGATTCCACCACAAAGTTCAGTATGTGCGCTCACCCTCACGAGAACCGTCCTACAACTGGTGAGACCATGGTAGACACCGGGCAGTGGAAGTTCTGCAGTGTAGCGCCCCCCAGAGGCGCTCCTTCCTATGTCGGTGAGTTCCTGTGAATGGCGCTGGGGCACATAGCGGTTACTCGGAGAAGTCACATTATCTGAGCCTCTTTTGTTCTTTGCGGGCACATCCTATGTATCTCCGCTTTCACCTGATTAAAGGCGGCGTATTTGTTTCATCGTCTGGTTGGAAATAATAGGACAAGACAATGCGCCATTGTCAACGGATAACAATACACCTTAGTGTCCTGACGTCTCTCCGTGACCTTTCATCTCTCGCAGTCCACAAATACAGGGAGTTCGGCTGGATTCCAGCCACTCATAAAAGGGACCCTGTCCTTTTCAAACAAAACCAATTTTTACACCAAGGTGGGGGAGAAACAAAACCCCATTGTTCCCGCACAGATGGAAGTTTAATGTTACTACGGCAACTGTTTAATCCCCTTTTTTTTCGGCCTTATTCACCGGCCCATCCGGAGTGCTATCTTTTAACTCATGGGCTCAGAAACTGCTGGACTCGCGGCGCTCCTAATTAGCCACGATTTTCACAGCACAGACACCATGATGAGCTAATCGAGATCTGCAAAATAGTGACGTACGCCTGAAAATATTCGTCCTCCTGAGGCCCCAGTTTAGAATGACAATAATGAGGCCATTATTAGGAGAGGGCATTAGGATGCTGCGCTGCTACTAAACACAGGACAGAATTGTTCTCCTCTTGTTCTTTGAATCAACAACTTATTGTCGTAGACTGGAAAAAGAAAGGAGCGAGGAATGGCTGCCATAATGATTCCTGTGTGCCGCGCCAATGCGGGACTGTTATCTTCTGAGGCTCTTCATGGACTGATCATCTGTTTAAAATGTAATAGAGGAACCTTATTGACTCTTCATCTACAAAGTCCAATATATTAGCCTGTGTACAAGACTGGATTACTGCACCCACTGAAGGGAAACGCTGCGCGGACGCAGAAATTCCACTCAACACATGGTTCCTGACATGAGGAAAAAACACGTCAGACCTCGTATACATACAAAAAAAAGCTATGTGTCACTATTATTACACTCCAGAGCTGCACTCTCTATTCTGCTGGTGGAGTCACTGTGTACATACATTACATTACTTATCCTGTGTTATACTCCAGAGCTGCACTCACTATTCTGCTGGTGGAGTCACTGTGTACATACATTACATTACTTATCCTGTACTGATCCTGAGTTACATCCTGTATTATACTCCAGAGCTGCACTCACTATTCTGCTGGTGGAGTCACTGTGTACATACATTACATTACTTATCCTGTACTGATCCTGAGTTACATCCTGTATTATACTCCAGAGCTGCACTCACTATTCTGCTGGTGGAGTCACTGTGTACATACATTACATTACTTATCCTGTACTGATCCTGAGTTACATCCTGTATTATACTCCAGAGCTGCACTCACTATTCTGCTGGAGGAATCACTGTGTACATACATTACTTATCCTGTACTGATCCTGAGTTACATCCTGTATTATACTCCAGAGCTGCATTCACTATTCTGCTTGTGGAGTCACTGTGTACATACATTACATTACTTATCCTGTACTGATCCTGAGTTACATCCTGTATTATACTCCAGAGCTGCACTCACTATTCTGCTGGAGGAATCACTGTGTACATACATTACATTACTTATCCTGTACTGATCCTGAGTTATATCCTGTATTATACTCCAGAGCTGCATTCACTATTCTGCTGGTGGAGTCACTGTGTACATACATTACATTACTTATCCTGTACTGATCCTGAGTTATATCCTGTATTATACTCCAGAGCTGCACTCACTATTCTGCTGGTGGGGTCACTGTGTACATACATTACATTACTTATCCTGTACTGATCCTGAGTTACATCCTGTATTATACTCCAGATCTGCACTCACTATTCTGCTGGTGGAGTCACTGTGTACATACATTACATTACTTATCCTGTACTGATCCTGAGTTACATCCTGTATTATACTCCAGAGCTGCACTCACTATTCTGCTGGTGGAGTCACTGTGTACATACATTACATTACTTATCCTGTACTGATCCTGAATTACATCCTGTATTATACTCCAGAGCTGCACTCACTATTCTGCTGGTGGAGTCACTGTGTACATACATTACTTATCCTGTACTGATCCTGAGTTACATCCTGTATTATACTCCAGAGCTGCACTCACTATTCTGCTGGTGGAGTCACTGTGTACATACATTACATTACTTATCCTGTACTGATCCTGAATTACATCCTGTATTATACTCCAGAGCTGCACTCACTATTCTGCTGGTGGAGTCACTGTGTACATACATTACTTATCCTGTACTGATCCTGAGTTACATCCTGTATTATACTCCAGAGCTGCACTCACTATTCTGCTGGTGGAGTCACTGTGTACATACATTACATTACTTATCCTGTACTGATCCTGAATTACATCCTGTATTATACTCCAGAGCTGCACTCACTATTCTGCTGGTGGAGTCACTGTGTACATACATTACTTATCCTGTACTGATCCTGAGTTGCATCCTCTATTATACTCCAGAGCTGCACTCACTATTCTGCTGGTGGAGTCACTGTGTACATACATTACATTACTTATCCTGTACTGATCCGGAGTTACATCCTGTATTATACTCCAGAGCTGCACTCACTATTCTGCTGGTGGAGTCACTGTGTACATACATTACATCTCCTGTACTGATCCTGAGTAACAGCCTTTTTCATACTCCAGAGATGCACTTATTATTTTGCAGCTTCAGAGCTGAAATCTTTTAGGACCACCTTCACGGGAGCTCAGCTAAGTCATCGGCTTGCTGACTGTTTCAAGTTACAAGCAGTAAAATTGTGATTGCAGTTTTTGAGTATAATCCAGGCTGTAACTCAGGATCACTATAAAATAAGTAATATAATGTATTTCAAAGTGTCAGTTCTATGACTAAATTCTACATGTTACTGTAGGGTTAAATACAATATAAAACTCTCTGAGCCCCAAAAGTTGCATAAATTCCATTCGAGTTTCAGGCAGTATGTATATAGGGCATCAGGCGACACTAACTACTAAATATAGTCAGAAGAAGTATGGGACAGAAGACAACATGACTGCGGGGGTTTGTTTGTAGTCTGTTACCATGGAGACACAAAGGTCTGCGTAGGATCTGTAGAAAGTCGTGCAAAGTTTTTATTTGAAATTGTTTGGAGCAATACAAATGGCATTGTACGAGTGTGGTCACGGCATGCTTGTACTTGTAGTTCCCCGATTACGTCACAGCATGTTCATGTATGTGTTTGTATCACAATGTACAGCTTCACAGAACGGGATGGAGAATTCCTTCATTGCTGTTTGAGGAGATCATTAGCATTATGAAACAGCAGCATCTGATCTAAAGGATTGTTATTTTATCACCGCGGCGGTGCGCGCTGGAATCGCCGTCTCTTGTACAGAAAACAATTCCTTTAATCTCCTCATCAAGCAAAACTCTTTCTGGTGGCAATCAGGGCGCCTCACGTGTGATATCCTCCTGCCACTATTTCCTATTTAATTAAAACAGACACTGACAGAAGGACACGGATTAGGAGTGTAATGGCGCATTTACTCAGATTAATCGCAGGGTCCATTCTGAGCGCGGCCTGACACACCGAACAAAAGGGAATTGTCAGGAAAGAGTCTTTTATCCCCGGCAAAGGTCACATTATAGCGGCTTTCTTTTTTTAATATTCTCAGTTGTTGCCACTGTGGGGCGGGCGGGGGGGTTATATTTTCTTCCACTCCCCGTCATTTATTATAATGCCGTCATTAAGTCTGCAGATTAAAAATGCCTGTTTATAAAAAAAAAAGAGAAAGCCGAGTAGCTTTGCTTGGAGGGGTCTCTAATTAGCATGCTATGTATTGTTTGGGAGGGGGGCTGCACACATGAACAAGTCCCGGGAGGTGACTACTGAAGTATGGGCCCATTGTGCTCAAAAATGGACAAAAAGTGATCGGCGGCAGGTCTAAAACTTCCAAGAGCAGAAAACTGGCAGAACACGGCTGAAAGTAGCGGCAGATTGACCTGAACAAGAACTGAAACAGGACGGAAAAATATAATGCACACGTAGGAAGTCCAGACAGGTAAAAACTGAACAGAGGTCAATACAGATCTGCCGGGTCTATCGGGTTATGTGGGGTGCCAGGGTTCAGCATTATGTAGGGTGCCAGGGTTCAGCACTATATAGGGTGCCAGGGTTCAGCATTATATAGGGTGCCAGGGTTCAGCATTATGTAGGGTGCCAGGGTTCAGCACTATATAGGGTGCCAGGGTTCAGCATTATATAGGGTGTCAGGGTTCAGCATTATATAGGGTGCCAGGGTTCAGCATTATGTAGGGTGCCAGGGTTAAGCACTATATAGGGTGCCAGGGTTCAGCATTATATAGGGTGCCAGGGTTCAGCATTATGTAGGGTGCCAGGGTTCAGCACTATATAGGGTGTCAGGGTTCAGCATTATATAGGGTGCCAGGGTTCAGCATTATGTAGGGTGCCAGGGTTCAGCACTATATAGGGTGCCAGGGTTCAGCATTATATAGGGTGTCAGGGTTCAGCATTATATAGGGTGTCAGGGTTCAGCATTATATAGGGTGTCAGGGTTCAGCATTATATAGGGTGCCAGGGTTCAGCACTATATAGGGTGTCAGGGTTCAGCATTATATAGGGTGTCAGGGTTCAGCATTATATAGGGTGCCAGGGTTCAGCATTATATAGGGTGTCAGGGTTCAGCATTATATAGGGTGTCAGGGTTCAGCATTATATAGGTTGCCAGGGTTCAGCATTATGTAGGGTGCCAGGGTTCAGCATTATGTAGGGTGCCAGGGTTCAGCATTATATAGGGTGCCAGGGTTCAGCATTATGTAGGGTGTCAGGGTTCAGCATTATACAGGGTGCCAGGGTTCAGCATTATATTGGGTGCCACGGTTCAGCATTATATAGGGTGCCAGGGTTCAGCATTATATAGGGTGCCAGGGTTCAGCATTATATAGGGTGCCATGGTTCAGCATTATATTGGGTGTCATGGTTCAGCATTATATTGGGTGCCAGGGGTCAGCATTATATAGGGTGCCAGGGTACAGCATTATATAGGGTGACAGAGCTCAGGATTATATAGGGTACAGGATTATATAGGGTGCCAGAGCTCATGATTATATAGGGTACAGCATTATATAGGGGACCAGAGCTCAGGATTACATAGGGTACAGCATTATATAGGGTGCCAGAGCTCAGGATTATATAGGTTACAGCATTATATAGGGGGCCAGAGCTCAGGATTACATAGGGTACATCATTATATAGGGGACCAGAGCTCAGGATTATATAGGGTACAGCATTATATAGGGTGCCAGAGCTCAGGGTTATATAGGGTACATCATTATATAGGGTGTCAGAGCTCAGGATTATATAGGATACAGCATTATATAGGGGACCATAGCGCAGGATTATATAGGGTACAGCATTATATAAGGTGCCAGAGCTCAGGGTTTTATAGGGTACAACATTATATAGGGGACCAGAGCTCAGGATTATATAGGGTACAGCATTATATAGGGTGCCAGAGCTCATGGTTATATAGGGTACAGCATTATATAGGGGACCAGAGCTCAGGATTATATAGGGTACAACATTATACAGGGTGCCAGAGCTCAGGATTATATAGGGTACAGCATTATATAGGGGACCAGAGCTCAGGATTATATAGGGTACAGCATTATATAGGGGACCAGAGCTCAGGATTATATAGGGTACAGCATTATATAACGTGCCAGAGCTACGGATTATATAGGGTACAGCATTATATAGGGTGCCAGGGTTAAACATTATATTGGGTGCCAGGGTTCAGCATTATATAGGGTGCCAGAGCTCAGGATTATATAGGGTACAGCATTATATAGGGTGCCAAAGCTCGGTATTATATAGGGTACAGCATTATATAGGATGCCAGAGCTCAGGATTATATAGGGTACAGCATTATATAGGGTGCCAGAGTACAGGTCTATTTGGAGTGCAAGGACAATGTGGATGGGTTGGGATTTGGGACTACACAAGGTGCCAGTACTACATTGGATGGTTATGAGATGTCTACACAATGATCCTGACCACATATAAGGTATTTCCGGAGCTGCTGAAGCAAAACCCGTGTGTAGAGCAGAATCAACATAAAATACAGAAGTTTTCTTTTTTTACAGCTACCCCTCCGACTAACGCATATACATGGACAATCGGCTCAGATGAGCGCGCATGTGTATTCAGAAGGGAAGATGCCCGATACTTCTCTCCTCCGACATATGATGTCAAGGGGAAATCAGGACACCCCCATACACACCATATAGTCGGACAGTCCCGCCAAAATTTGCGAGTTCGGCCAACTATCATCTATTGTATAAGGGCATGGGCACCATTAGAGCAGAGCTGTGAGATCTAACTGCGCTACAGTTAAATAACTTTGTTTCCATAGGTAACCAGCAAAATGTTGAATGCAGCTCTGGATGTGACTGGAGTAAAAGACATGAAATAACCAGTACTGGGCAACACAGCAAAGGACTTGTTATATAAAGCTAAAGCGTGAATTTGTGTTAGAAGTGGAATCCTAGGTAAACATCTGGTTGATGCGGTGTTACCCCGTGACGAGGGTCTGGTTGTGTTGCGCTGTGCTCCACATCATGGTAAATGAGGGGAGATTATAGGAAAGTCACTGCTGCTGGTTTTATTCTTAGAAAAACAATTGCAGAGAAAGCCTCTTTCACTCCGGCAGTCTCGTGTTTGGGCTGCAGATCTGATATTTAATGTCTCGCAGGCTGCAGGGAAACCACAGAGCGGCCGGGGCTGAACATAAACCCTGTGTGCAAAGTGGATAGAAAAACAGCCCCGCAACGCTGCGCAGCTCAACACACGAACCTTTCAGCCGCGAGTCCGGCACGTCAGCGTTTCCTCCCTCCACACAGCAGCACTTGTTTGTCTTTAGCGCAATTTTCACCCGTTTGTCCATCTGCTCTTTTATTTTTTTTGTGAGTTCCTGATATTTTTAAGGGTCAGTTATTCCGTGTTTCCATACCATGTCATCCAAGATGTCAGCAATTTATTATTCCGTACAGAAATACATAGGAGGGGAACTTGTTTATCAAGCAATTATCCCCAGTTTATTAAATTGCACCAAGCCATGAAAATGACATTAGAGCTATTATTGCTGAAGTAAATACTTCATACGTCCTGACATTTCAGACGAGGCGGGGGAGGGGTACAAGGGTTCTTATAAAATATCTAAAGCTGCGTCATTTAATCACCACTGGCAGCAAAATGCAGATTATAGGCAAAGAAATATATATACACCAGGATAAACACATGTACGGTATATACACTACTCCTGCGATTATATTATTGTGGATCAGGTCTACACGATGTGGATGTGATGGAGGTCTACACGTTGTGGATGTGATCAGGTCTACACGATGTGGATGTGATCAGGTCTACACGATGTGGATGTGATCAGGTCTACACGTTGTGGATGTGATCAGGTCTACACGTTGTGGATGTGATCGGGTCTACACGTTGTGGATGTGATGGAGGTCTACACGTTGTGGATGTGATCAGGTCTACACGTTACAGATAAGATCAGGTCTACACGATGTGGATGTGATGGAGGTCTACATGTTGTGGATGTGATGGAGGTCTACACGTTGTGGATGTGATCAGGTCTACACGTTGTGGATGTGATCAGGTCTACACGATGTGGATGTGATGGAGGTCTACACGATGTGGTTGTGATCAGGTCTACACGATGTGGATGTGATGGAGGTCTACACGATGTGGATGTGATGGAGGTCTACACGATGTGGATGTGATCAGGTCTACACGATGTGGATGTGATGGAGGTCTACACGATGTGGATGTGATCAGGTCTACACGATGTGGATGTGATCAGGTCTACACGATGTGGATGTGATGGAGGTCTACACGATGTGGATGTGATGGAGGTCTACACGATGTGGATGTGATGGAGGTCTACACGTTGTGGATGTGATCAGGTCTACACGTTGTGGATATGATCAGGTCTACACGTTGTGGATGTGATCAGGTCTACACGTTGTGGATGTGATCAGGTCTACACGTTGTGGATGTGATGGAGGTCTACACGATGTGGATGTGATCAGGTCTACACGTTGTGGATGTTATCAGGTCTACACGATGTGGATGTGATCAGGTCTACACGTTGTGGATGTGATGGAGGTCTACACGATGTGGATGTGATGGAGGTCTACACGATGTGGATGTGATCAGGTCTACACGTTGTGGATGTGATCAGGTCTACACGTTGTGGATGTGATCAGGTCTACACGTCAGGTCTACACGTTGTGCATGTGATCAGGTCTACACGTTGTGGATGTGATGGAGGTCTACACGTTGTGGATGTGATGGAGGTCTACACGATGTGGATGTGATCAGGTCTACACGTTGTGGATGTGATCAGGTCTACACGATGTGGATGTGATCAGGTCTACACGTTGTGGATGTGATCAGGTCTACACGTTGTGCATGTGATCAGGTCTACACGATGTGGATGTGATCAGGTCTACACGTTGTGGATGTGATCAGGTCTACACGTTGTGGATGTGATCAGGTCTACACGATGTGGATGTGATCAGGTCTACATCAGGTCTACACGTTGTGGATGTGATGGAGGTCTACACGTTGTGGATGTGATCAGGTCTACACGTCGTGGATGTGATCAGGTCTACACGTCGTGGATGTGATCAGGTCTACACGATGTGGATGTGATCAGGTCTACACGTTGTGGATGTGATCAGGTCTACACGATGTGGATGTGATCAGGTCTACACGTTGTGGATGTTATCAGGTCTACACGTTGTGGATGTGATCAGGTCTACACGTTGTGGATGTGATGGAGGTCTACACGATGTGGATGTGATCAGGTCTACACGTTGTGGATGTGATCAGGTCTACACGTTACAGATAAGATCAGGTCTACACGATGTGGATGTGATGGAGGTCTACACGATGTGGATGTGATGGAGGTCTACATGTTGTGGATGTGATCAAGTCTACACGATGTGGATGTGATCAGGTCTACACGATGTGGATGTGATCAGGTCTACACGTTACGGATGTGATCAGGTCTACACGATGTGGATGTGATGGAGGTCTACACGTTGTGGATGTGATCAGGTCTACACGTTGTGGATGTGATGGAGGTCTACACGATGTGGATGTGATCGATGTCTACACGTTGTGGATGTGATGGAGGTCTACACGTTGTGGATGTGATCAGGTCTACACGATGTGGATGTGATGGAGGTCTACACGTTGTGGATGTGATGGAGGTCTACACGTTGTGGATGTGATGGAGGTCTACACGTTGTGGATGTGATCGAGGTCTACACGTTGTGGATGTGATCGAGGTCTACACGTCGTGGATGTGATCGAGGTCTACACGATGTGGATGTGATCGAGGTCTACACGTTGTGGATGTGATGGAGGTCTACACGATGTGGATGTGATCAGGTCTACACGTTGTGGATGTGATGGAGATCTACACGATGTGGATGTGATCAGGTCTACACGTTGTGGATGTGATCGAGGTCTACACGTTGTGGATGTGATGGAGGTCTACACATTGTGGATGTGATCGAGGTCTACACGTTGTGGATGTGATGGAGGTCTACACGTTGTGGATGTGATCAGGTCTACACGTTGTGGATGTGATCGAGGTCTACACGTTGTGGATGTGATGGAGGTCTACACGATGTGGATGTGATCGAGGTCTACACGTTGTGGATGTGATGGAGGTCTACACGATGTGGATGTGATCAGGTCTACACGTTGTGGATATGTCGAGGTCTACACGTTGTGGATGTGATCGAGATCTACACGTTGTGGATGTGATCAGATCTACACGTTATGGATGTGATCAAGGTCTACACGATGTGGAAATGATGGAGGGCTACACGTTGTGGAAGTGATCGAGGTCTACTCGTCGTGGATGTGATCGAGGTCTACACGTTGTGGATGTGATGGAGGTCTACACGATGTGGATGTGATCAGGTCTACACGTTGTGGATGTGATGGAGATCTACACGATGTGGATGTGATCAGGTCTACACGTTGTGGATGTGATCGAGGTCTACACGTTGTGGATGTGATGGAGGTCTACACATTGTGGATGTGATGGAGGTCTACACGTTGTGGATGTGATGGAGGTCTACACGATGTGGATGTGATCGAGGTTTACACGTTGTGGATGTGATCAGGTCTACACGTTGTGGATGTGATCAGGTCTACACGTTGTGGATGTGATCAGGTCTACACGATGTGGATGTGATGGAGGTCTACACGTTGTGGATGTGATGGAGGTCTACACGTTGTGGATGTGATGGAGGTCTACACGTTGTGGATGTGATGGAGGTCTACACGTTGTGGATGTGATGGAGGTCTACACATTGTGGATGTGATGGAGGTCTACACGATGTGGATGTGATGGAGGTCTACACGTTGTGGATGTGATCAGGTCTACACGTTGTGGATGTGATCGAGGTCTACACGTTGTGGATGTGATCGAGGTCTACACGATGTGGATGTGATCAGGTCTACACATTGTGGATGTGATGGAGGTCTACACGATGTGGATGTGATGGAGGTCTACACGTTGTGGATGTGATCAGGTCTACACGTTGTGGATGTGATCGAGGTCTACACGTTGTGGATGTGATCGAGGTCTACACGTTGTGGATGTGATGGAGGTCTACACGATGTGGATGTGATGGAGGTCTACACGATGTGGATGTGATCAGGTCTACACGTTGTGGTTGTGATGGAGGTCTACACTTTGTGGATGTAATGGAGGTCTACACGTTGTGGATGTGATCGGGTCTACACGATGTGGATGTGATCGAGGTCTACTCGTCGTGGATGTGATGGAGGTCTACACGATGTGGATGTGATCAGGTCTACACATTGTGGATGTGATGGAGGTCTACACATTGTGGATGTGATGGAGGTCTACACGTTGTGGATGTGATGGAGTTCCACACAGTGTAAATTTAATCGAGGTCTATAAGTTTATGTTTCCTATAGTGACAGAAGGATTCCGGTCACCCAGAATTCTCTTAACTCCTGAAGTGACGCTTTAATAGCAGCAAACCGTAAATGTGGCATTACATTCGAATATAGACACTTGATGCAATTAGCAGAATTTATGTGATATTTTGGCTTTACATGGAGCGTGGCCGACGCTGTCAATGCAACCTCGTGAGGCTGTTTTTATTCAACAGGAATTTATTGAAATAACTTTTTAATTGCCAAAAAATATCCTTACACCCATGTGGAAAGTATGACGCTTCTAAGAGTGGGTGATCACAGAGTACAGTCATTGAAAGCAATGTCAGGACCTTTAGCTATTACAAAATCTATATTGCCCAGTTTCCTGCCAATAACACACTGGATGGCTGCCCGTCCCCAAGAGTTAATAATCTAAAGGGTGTGCTTTTTACTACAGACCTGACAATTACATTAAACCTAGCTGTGCTGCGCTAGGTAAATTCACCATGTACTTGCACTATTTAAAGGCATGTTTGATCTGCTGTACAGTGGACTGCTTCTCCGCACTGCACAGGCATGATTTATCTGCTGTACAGTGGACTGCTTCTCCATGCTGCACAGGCATGATTTATCTGCTGTACAGTGGACTGCTTCTCCACACTGCACAGGCTTGTTTTATCTGCTGTACAGTGGACTGCTTCTCCACACTGCACAGGCTTGTTTTATCTGCTGTACAGTGGACTGCTTCTCCACACTGCACAGGCATGATTTATCTGCTGTACAGTGGACTGCTTCTCCACACTGCACAGGCTTGTTTTATCTGCTGTACAGTGGACTGCTTCTCCACACTGCACAGGCATGATTTATCTGCTGTACAGTGGACTGCTTCTCCACGCTGCACAGCCTTGTTTTATCTGCTGTACAGTAGACTGCTTATCCACGCTGCACAGGCTTGTTATCTGCTGTCCAGTGGACTGCCTCTCTAAGTATCTCAAACTCAGGCAGCAAGAAAATAAAATAAAAAATTGTACAAGGAAAAACAGTGACTTATCACATAAGTGTATGTGCCCATCTGCGAACTGAGGGGGAGGGGGGATAATGATTAACAAGCTGTGGTAGGATAAACCTCCAGCCAATTACCTGTGACCGCTCTACAGGTAATAAAGACAATCACTGTGGAGAACTACAACAGGTTCTCCCCAAAACTGCACTACGGAAAAGCCAAAACTACAAACTCTTAAAGGAGTTTACTATTTGGACTGCCCCTGTCCAATTAGAGGGAATGTAGGGCCGCTAGACAAGAGGGGTTATGTACTGACCTAAATGAGCTCCTAATAATAAGCGGATATATTCCCAAACCGTCAAATCGCCAGGACGAAATCCATGATCACATCACCGGTGAAAGTGGCCACTGGAAAGAGGTCGTCCAAACTGAACGGATCTTTTCCTGGGACTCCTACAAGTTGCAGCCACAGATGCAGCAAGTGTGGCTGAAGCCTCTATTCATCCTGATCCTCCTGATTCATCATTATGCCAGAAGTACAGTGAAGCTTGACCCACAGGCGGGACAGAGGACAGAAGAAGCAGCTTCAATGTAGGAATCGCTTTTAACTATTGCGATGGCGACCACTAGTAAGATTCTAGACTCAGACACGCAAGAGACGACTCGGGGCGAAGATCTCCAGGGGGTTTGTTTTATGCTCTTTTAAGGGTTATGATAAAATATATAAGACAATGAGATGTAAAAATATGACGCGTGTCAGTAAGAACAGTGTCAGTAAATACTCGCACCTGTAATGGTAACAATTTAAGGAGGAATATAACGCGACAGGCGACGGTCTATAATATTGTATAACGCACATCTATAGGTTCCTGCTGTAATACGGGAGCTGGGAGAAGTTATTACCACGGAGTCCCTGGATTGTGAATTTCCTTCGCAGAGCGAGCAGCAAACATGGCAGATTAATAAAGTGATATAATATCAATACATAAATAATGAGGGCGGGGGGGGATCATTTCAAGCTTCATATCCATAAAGTGCGAATGGCGTTAACGGTGAACGAAGAGGCGTAGCCTCGAGACAGATCGTATCCGCGAGAACACAAAGAACTAATGTCCTCGTATTGTCTTCTGCTGATTGTCTCCTCTCAGATCTGATTTTATGACAAATCCCCTCAGACAAATACATTAGAAAACAGAAATCTTCATCTGAATGCAGAGGACGACGGGTGTAACGGGCAGATGTGCGCCAATTATAGAAGAGATGGAGGACGGCCTGACATTATCTGGAACGGAGACGAACCAAGATATTTATCATCAGCGCGCCGGCGATACGAGACGGAGATCTCATTATAAACGCTATCGGTTCACTTTCACTTATGTTAAATCCTCCACAAGCATTTATTGTTATTTCTGATGCATCTAAAATGAAAAACGCAGCAACTTCATTACAGTTATTCCACCGTTTTGTGGCTACAGCTCCTATGCAGACCTATGCAGTGACAGGTTCCCACTTCAGAAAGTGATGGCATATGCCGAGGATGAGAGGGGTCCGGCTGTAAGGGCCCCCATGATCCTTACAAGGAAGGGGCACGCTCTGCACAGTGATTGGCCGGGAGCGATGCCGAACCTCAGTCTACTTGTTCTCTGATTGGTGGCATGAAGGTTGGACCACCACATATCAGAATGTTACGGCATATCACTAAGATAACACTCTGATGGAAGAATCCTTTAAGCTGGACATAAACAGAATAATTATCAGAAGAGTACTTAAATATCGACAGGACCTACAATACCCTGCAGGAAACCGGAGCAGATTGATGTATATGGGACCAGTAGTGATTGAGGTTAGTCCGGGGTGGCGCCGGTACAATGTGTCAGGGTCACAGATATTAAGGTTAGTGATTCCAATGATAATTGTTCTGTCTGTGGGACCGTCGTTTTGGATGATGGAAACCTGGAGATCCACCGGATAATATTGTGTTATGGCTCCAGCATAACAGAAGTTAGAAACGAGGACAGTAAAAGGTTGTGTGGAGTCAGCGGCCCCTCGTCGGCGCAGTCCAAGGACGCGGCGTCTTTCAGGCAGCACTTAGCAGGTCCAGAGGCCCTCCAAGGCCTCGCAGATTTCAGACTTTTCACACAATCAGGTAGAGAGACGCAGGAATCAGCAGTTGTCCCATTCACAAAACAAAACGAATATTTTACTGACAATGTGCGAAAACAACAGAAGATTCACTCAGAAGCCGCTGAACCGTGCGCCACAAAAACTCACCAGACGGAGCGGCTGCCTCTGTGCCCCCCCCCCATAGGAAACACTTTCAAATGTCCTTTACAAGAAGAAGATAAGAAGTGCACGGCCTGGACCCCCCAATATCTGTGACAACAAAGGCCGGGGCGCCAGCCAGCACTCATCCCTGACCCTGCATCCTCATCATCATCCTCCTCATCATCATCATCATCCTCCTCATCCTCCTCATCATCATCATCCTCCTCATCCTCCTCGTCATCCTCCTCATCATCCTCCTCATCATCATCATCATCCTCATCATCCTCCTCATCATCCTCCTCATCATCTTCCTCATCATCATCTTCCTCATCATCATCATCCTCATCGTCATCCTCCTCATCATCTTCCTCATCATCATCATCCTCATCATCCTCCTCCTCATCCTCTACTTAATCCTTCATATATGCCCCTGTGTAATAAGAGACCTGAGCACATAACGTCACTCATAATATTCAACATGTCTGTGATTATTATATATAATAATGACCTCTGTGTAATAATCACACTGTAGAATAAGTGCGGAGTATAATAAACCCCGGTGTAATCTCCCTGTATAATAATCTCCCTGTATAATAATCTCCCTGTATAATAATCTCCCTGTATAATAATCTCCCCGTATAATAATCTCTCTGTATAATAATCTCCCTGTATAATAATCTCCCTGTATAATAATCTCCCCGTATAATAATCTCTCTGTATAATAATCTCCCTGTATAATATTCTCTGTATAATAATCTCCCCGTATAATAATCTCCCTGTATAATAATCTCCCAGTATAATAATCTCCCCGTATAATAATCTCCCTGTATAATAATCTCCCTGTATAATAATCTCCCAGTATAATAATCTCCCCGTATAATAATCTCCCCGTATAATAATCTCCCTGTATAATAATCTCCCAGTATAATAATCTCCCCGTATAATAATCTCCCCGTATAATAATCTCCCTGTATAATAATCTCCCAGTATAATAATCTCCCCGTATAATAATCTCCCTGTATAATTCGCTATATAATAATCTCCCTGTATAATAATCTCCCAGTATAATATTCTCCCTGTATAATAATCTCCCAGTATAATATTCTCCCTGTATAATAATCTCCCAGTATAATATTCTCTCTGTATAATATTCTCTCTGTATAATATTCTCTCTGTATAATATTCTCTGTATAATAATCTCCCTGTATAATATTCTCTGTATAATAATCTCCATGTATAATATTCTCTGTATAATAATCTCCCTGTATAATAATCTCCCTGTATAATATTCTCTGTATAATAATCTCCATGTATAATATTCTCTGTATAATAATCTCCCTGTATAATATTCTCCCTGTATAATAATCTCCCCGTATAATAATCTCCCAGTATAATATTCTCTCTGTATAATAATCTCCCTGTATAATAATCTCCCTGTATAATAATCTCCCTGTATAATAATCTCCCTGTATAATAATCTCCCAGTATAATAATCTCCCTGTATAATAATCTCTCTGTATAATAATCTCCCTGTATAATAATCTCCCTGTATAATATTCTCTCTGTATAATAATCTCCCTGTATAATATTCTCCCTGTATAATAATCTCCCCGTATAATAATCTCCCAGTATAATATTCTCTCTGTATAATAATCTCCCTGTATAATAATCTCCCTGTATAATAATCTCCCTGTATAATAATCTCCCTGTATAATAATCTCCCTGTATAATAATCTCCCTGTATAATAATCTCCCTGTATAATAATCTCCCTGTATAATAATCTCTCTGTATAATAATCTCCCTGTATAATATTCTCTCTGTATAATAATCTCCCTGTATAATAATCTCCCTGTATAATAATCTCCCTGTATAATATTCTCTCTGTATAATAATCTCTCTGTATAATAATCTCTTTGTATAATAATTTGCTGTATAATATTCCCTCAGTATAATAATCTCCCTGTATAATTTGCTATATAATAATCTCCCTGTATAATATTCCCTCAGTATAATAATCTCCCAGTATAATAATCTCCCTGTATAATAATCTCCCTGTATAATAATCTCTCTGTATAATAATCTCCCAGTATAATAATCTCCTTGTATAATAATCTCTCTGTATAATAATCTCCCCGTATAATATTCTCGGTATAATAATCTCCCAGTATAATAATCTCCCCGTATAATATTCTCGGTATAATAATCTCCCAGTATAATAATCTCCCCGTATAATATTCTCGGTATAATAATCTCCCTGTATAATATTCTCTCTGTATAATAATTTGCGAGTCAATAATAAAGTCAATAAAACTGGAGTTCATGAAGCCAAGATGTCAGATTTTCTCGGCGCCGGTGATGAAACTTGTTGAAGTTCTGGTTTTTGGAGCTCAGCGTCACAGGAGGATTTTTTTTGGATTGTTGCAATGTCGCCCACACTGAGTTTGCTGCGCACTCAAAACCAACGGCAGTTTGACCTCATTCACATGTGGCGGTCGTTCTCAACTAGAGGAGCCGCATGGACAAAAAGATGCATCGAAAAATCCTGGTAATTCACGGTAAAATGTTAAGCGATCAAATAATGTGGTCAAATACTACCGCCAAGTGTGAATGAGGCCACACCCACGAGGAAAATCTACACTGTAACAAGCTCTCAGCTGTGAGCAGGACTCGACTCAGTCAGGGGACTCAGCCACTGGATGTAAAGAATGTTCCCATTCACTGACAGCAAGCAGAAATCTTAAAAATGGTTAGGAATTGAAACACAAAGTCTATTAGAAAGTTGCGGAACTGGTGTCTGATTGTCAGGACACTGGACGAGGCAGAATAACATCATTCCTACAGTAAAGGGAAGGTATCGGACAGCCTGACCGCGTCTGATCGGCCCAGCTCTTACCCCGTCGTCACGTAGACACGACCTGCTGACCACAGGGAAAAGCTGAATGGCGCGACGCTACACAAGACAATTAATGAAGAAATGTGTTTTTATGATCCGCACACGACGAGACTTCTCTGGAGTTTCCATGGCAAAGATCCAAGAGCGATCTGCTGACGGGCGCAAAAGAGTCAAAAATTAAATAGTCGGCTACTTACTGAGGAAAACGTGACTCATCCCCATTATATCAGCCCCGACCATCGATCAGTGGACATTGGCCAAATTGAAGAGCTCCTCCGCCTCCCGCTCCTTCTGGAAGTCGCCGCGTCGCCGTTTGCAAGTTTCAAACAAGGTTGAGCTGAAAATGATTGTGTCAGTAATTTAATGAAAAGTCCTGTTAATAAAGTATGAGATTATTGGAACCAGAGGGAGAGCGCTGACGGTCACCTTGTCACTGACGAGATTGTGCGACAAAGGTGGCGGCTGCAGAAAGAGCACTGACCCCCAAAGAGAACATCTGATGCCAGGGACGATGAAGAGGTGCCCTGTAGAAGACGAGCGCTGCCCACAAGGTCCACAAAATGTCCCCAGCGGACCGGGCAGCCTCATCCACGTCCCCCCATGACTGCTCACCCCTAAGGCTGGGTTCACACGACCATGTTACGTCCGTAATGTACGGAACATATTTCGGCCAGAAGACCCGGACCGAACACAGTGCAGGGAGCCGGGCTCCTAGCATCATAGTGATGTACGATGCTAGGAGTCCCTGCCTCTGCGTGGAACTACTGTCCTGTACTGTAATCATGATGACAGTACGGGACAGTTGTCCTGCAGCGAGGCAGGGACTCCTAGCATCGTACATCACTATGATGCTAGGAGCCCGGCTCCCTGCACTGTGTTCGGTCCGGGTCTTGCGGCCGAAATACGTTCCGTACATTACGGACGTAACATGGTCGTGTGAACCCAGCCTAACACGACGACACATACAATGCTGCCGCACCGCCGCCTGTCACTACCCTGCAGAAACAATGCTGCCGCACCGCCGCCTGTCACTACTCTGCAGATACAATGCTGCCGCACCGCCGCCTGTCACTACCCTGCAGATACAATGCTGCCGCACCGCCGCCTGTCACTACTCTGCAGATACAATGCCGCACCGCCGCCTGTCACTACCCTGCAGATACAATGCTGCCGCACCGCCGCCTGTCACTACCCTGCAGATACAATGCTGCCGCACCGCCGCCTGTCACTACTCTGCAGATACAATGCTGCCGCACCGCCGCCTGTCACTACTCTGCAGATACAATGCTGCTGCACCGCCGCCCGTTACTACTCTGCGGATACAATGCTGCCGCACCGCCGCCCGTTACTACACTGCAGATACAATGCTGCCGCACCGCCGCCCGTTACTACTCTGCGGATACAATGCTGCCGCACAGCCGCCCGTTACTACACTGCAGATACAATGCTGCCGCACCGCCGCCCGTTACTACTCTGCGGATACAATGCTGCCGCACCGCCGCCCGTTACTACACTGCAGATACAATGCTGCCGCACCGCCGCCCGTTACTACTCTGCGGATACAATGCTGCCGCACCGCCGCCCGTTACTACCCTGCAGATACAAAACTTCATGAAACTTAAGATTTTGGGACAGAAAACACCAGCGACAATAATTAGCAGTAAACTTGAACCCTCTATATTATACATTATGTATGTGACCCGTCTTGTTGTATGTAGCTGTATTGTAGATGTATATTATATATGTGGCCCCTCAATGTGTTATGTGCCTGTATTGTATATGTGACTATATTATATAGGGACAGGTGACGTATATGTGACTACATTTCGGGAGGGATTGGTGCGTTGCTCATGTTCTCTGGTCGGTTTGTACTTTGGAGCAGTAAGAGACTGTTTAGTTGTGGATCTGTCAACAGCTCAGTGTCTGTAACACGTAATCAGCCGGTGAGGGGGGAACAGCAGCGGGATAGTCACCGTAACCCGGGATCTGCGCCAGAGTCAGCCAAAGCTTCCCCATGGAATCCGGCTCTTGTTGTTTCACGGAGCTTATGTCATACCAGACGAGATAATTACGGAGGAGGTAAAGACCGTGTGTCATGACGATTACCATATATATATATAAATACACAGCAGGTACCAGACTCATGGAGCAGAACAAATCTCTCTCTGGTACTGGACTCCAGGCTGATAGCTCTTACCTACACTGATACATTGTAACAAAAACTCAGCTGTTAGATGTATTAGGTCAGAATGAGTTTCCAGCCTCTGGATGTAAATAACAATGTCCCATTCACTGACAGCAAGTCAAGATCTTAGGAAAAACGAGGAATTTAATCCTAAAAAGTTGCAGTACTTTGTACTATACAATAAGGAAGGTTCATTAACAAAAGTCCAGACACCGGCCCTTTAAGTCCTCAGCGGAGGTACAAGGGTCGGCTTTTTCATTTCCATTCTTCATAATAGTATGGATCTCATAGAATGGAGGACGTGATAAATGGCAAGTATTATATTGCAGAGATGTGGATATGGTGATACGAGGCGTCATTAGATTGCCAGCTTCGAGGACACAGTGATCAGAGCGGTGACATCTCTTGTAGTTAATATTTCGTAGATACGTGGATGGGTCCTGCAGTTTGTATGAAAGCAGAGAAGGTTCTCACCTGCTAAGTGGGGACGCAGATTTACTGATAGGTGCTGTGCACGCCGGCTCAGCTCTGCTTCATACTGTATGGGCACTTGGCCAGGCAGTTGATGTTCAGGCTTCCTGCCATACAGACAGATGGGCATATGGCAGAGCGGCCAGGAGACTACGTATGTTCGGTGAGTGTCGCCACAGAGCATGGTGTTCCCATCAGACGACATCAAAACCGACCTGGGGCCACGGGGACGGGATCTGCCTAATCCAACACTGGACTGGATTCACTTAAAAAACAAGATCCGAGCCAGAGGAGACCTGAGCTTCATGGGCATCAAGTGCCGGGTGTCCTACCAGTCTGTGGGACGACCACTTCTAAGACGCGGGCCGGTGCCCAGAGACAGCAGCAGATGCTCATCATCAAACAGGCACGGACATGGCCGGCACCAAATACAAGACAAACAGGCGGCAACGACTCCAGGAGGAGGAGGATGGAAACATATAATAACATCATAAATACAGAGGAGAGGTCCCCCGTCATGTACCCCAAGAGAACGCACCCACAAAATCACCATCAACCAGAGACCACGGCCTGCAAAGAAGATTCATTCACACAGAAATGTTTCATCATCGAGACCGGCGCCAAATAACAATAAGAGGATGAAGAACGTAATAATATAATAGTAATAATCATAAGAATGAAGAGAATATTGATGATGATGAGGAGGATGATGAGGAGGATGATGAGGAGGATGATGATGAGGATGATGATGTGGATGATGATGTGGATGATGAGGAGGATGATGAGGAGGATGATGAGGAGGATGATGAGGAGGATGATGAGGAGGATGATGAGGAGGATGATGATGAGGATGATGATGAGGATGATGAGGTGGATGATGAGGAGGATGATGAGGATGATGATGATGTGGATGATGATGTGGATGATGATGATGATGATGAGGATGATGATGATGAGGATGATGAGGAGGAGGATGATGATGAGGATGATGAGGATGATGATGATGATGTGGATGATGATGTGGATGATGTGGATGATGATGATGATGAGGATGATGAGGATGATGAGGATGATGAGGATGATGATGATGATGATGAGGATGATGATGAGGATGATGATGAGGATGATGAGGAGGATGATGAGGAGGATGATGAGGAGGATGATGAGGATGATGAGGAGGATGATGAGGATGATGATGAGGATGATGATGATGAGGATGAGGAGGATGATGAGTGGTTGCAGACAATGTGCGGAGTCGGATGTACAGAACAGATGTTGTGAAATGTCGCTCCACGAGATGTAAATGACATCACATTATCAGGCGCTACTATTTTTGCAGCGGGAGGACCGGACAGTGGCGGCAGAACACGGACTGGAGACCCCTTGTCACATCTCCTGGATAATGTACAGACCATTATTAACCTGTTCCTGGATGTCACTTGTAGAAGGGCTCAGGGATCCTCTGCCACTAATGACCGTCTGCCCCGTGGGATTATCCCGGCCCCGGCCTGAAACTGCAGGAGCAAAAACCTCAACAGCAACTTCATGCAAGACTGAGAAATAGACCAGATCTGCAATTCTGCCCCGTCACCCCCACAGTGTGAACACGGGTATAATCCTGGAGAACATTGCAGCCACACTCACTGTCAGACATCAAACCTCCCAGCCCCCTCCTTAGGACCCCCATAGATCCCAGACGCAGCGTTGTTACTGATGATAATCCCAGGGTTATCCTTCATCATGGATTCATCTCATCCTTTATAGTCACATTGTCTTATTGCCGCGCGCTACATCACGGTCCTATCTAGGAAAGTCATAAAGCTCTGTTCATCCTGAGCTCCCTGGTTCATGAATGGAATAGCAGAATGTCGCAAGATGGAAATATAACAACAGAATAATGAATATTTATATTCCATTCAGGGTCTGTGAAAAGCTGGATGACAACGCATAATGGTGACGTAAGAGGGGCTGCTACATATTCATGAAATGCAAAACCAATAGCAACAAAAAAGACCAGTGCATGCAGATCTATCTGTGACCCCCACCCGAATAGATGGAGGCGCTGGTGCTACAAGCAAAACCTACTCAAGGCCACACTCTATAGCTCCAAACTCAGCCTATACATGTGAACGAGTGCGGTAAAGACACAAACCCCTAAACCGAGCCGCAGCGGGGAAACGGCAGCAAAGAGACGACATGACGTCATAATGTAGACGAGCAAGAAGAATATGACGGCACAACCGTCTGAGCCACAAACATAGTGACATACGTTATTTGTTACCTACCGCGATGATGCCAACCCCGGCGTGTGTTTCGGCACAAGCCTTCGTCTGGGGGGGGGGGGCTGTAATACGTTCTTCTTCTTCTTGCTCGTCTACATTATGACGTCATGTCGTCTCTTTGCTGCCGTTTCCCCGCTGCGGCTCGGTTTAGAGTTTTTCTACAATTATGACATAATAAAGATCTTCATATACAGGTGTTTGTGGCTTTACCGCACTCGTTCACGTGTATGGGCTGAATATTCATGACACGATAGAAGACACAACTACAGCAAAAGGCACAGACTGGAAAGATCAAGAAGAACGTCCACACAGAAAAGTACAGATTGTATATATCCGGACATAGGAGCTTCATATACTCTGCAGGCAGATCATCATCATCATCATCATCATCATCATCATCCTCCTCACCGTCAATTGCTATAATTATTGATTATTTTCAGAATTCTTTTTATTACTACATTATTAGTATCTCTATTGTTATTATTTTTATATAATTTTATTATTAATATTATTATTATTTTTTATTATTGTTATTTTATTATTACTTTTGTTACCTTTAATGTAAACAGATTTCGCACCATGGAGCCAGAAACAAGTACAGGAGAAGCTCCGCGTTACATGGGAGGATCTGGCAGAGTCCAGGATTCAATTAAAAAGCAAATGTTGAACTCGGGGGAATAGAAGGCGTCAGACGGAGGCAGATTATACAATATTATCAGTAATTGTAATAATTTTATTAGAACTAATTATCACTGTTGATGCAGAACTCCCCTCACCTTGCAGGGCTGCTATAGGTGGCATAAATAGACTGCAAAATAGAATTTATGTTTCCAGAACTGTGAAATAAATTGTAAAATATAGAAATGTCTGGAGCGCGGCTGAAGAGGCCCCGACGCATCACAGGAAATAGGAACGACGAGAGAAGAGGCAGAAAAGAGTTCTCCACCCTGAGAGACTATGGCCGCGTATAACACCTCACTGGATAAATCTCCACAAAATGTTCAGGAACTGTAAATATCTGGTACTGAACCGGACTTTATTCTGTATAATACTCCAGTCACATCCAGAGCTGCACTCACAAATACACCACAGTGAGGACAGACACACTCATAGAAGCAAAGGTGAAATCCCACAGTTCTGGATGTGACTGGAGTATAAGACATGATGTAACTCACCATATATATATATCACCGGAGATCAGCGGTTTATTGCCCTCTCCACTCATCAGGGAGGACTTTCGTCTACTTGCTGCATTTCTTGTGGTTCTCGGTGATCACATCGCCCACGTCACCCGGCTCATGCTTTTATCTCAACAGATTTAGCGACTGCCCCATTTAAATATGTATATGTGCCGGGATCAATAGACACGTTCTCACACAATGTGATTCAGAAAGGAGAAAGATTCTGCATTAAATACATATGAATATGGAAGAGAAATCTGCCGAGTGTTATGTGAGAAACGCAGTGACTTCCCCACCCGACAACACGTTCTATCCACATCTGTATGGAAGTCGCTCCATTGATCTAGAAGATGAGGTAGCAGCAGGGGCTGGATGTACGAGGAGCCCCATACAATAGGGGCCCCGTGCAAGAAGAGGGGCCCCGTGCAAGAGGTTCCCTGTACAAGAGGAGGCCCGTACAAGAAGAAGAGGAGGCCCGTACAAGAAGAAGAGGAGGCCCGTACAAGAAGAGGAGCCTTGTGCAAGAAGAGGAGCCCCATACAAGAAGAGGAGCCCCGTGCAAGAAGAGGAGTCCCGTGCAAGAAGAGGAGTCCCGTGCAAGAAGAGGGGCCCCGTGCAAGAAGAGGAGCCCCGTGCAAGAAGAGAAGCCTTGTGCAAGAAGAGGAGCCCCATACAAGAAGAGGAGCCCCGTACAAGAAGAAGAGGAGGCCCGTGCAAGAAGAGGAGCCCCATACAAGAAGAGGAGCCCCATACAAGAAGAGGAGCCCCATACAAGAAGAGGAGCCCCGTGCAAGAAGAGGAGTCCCGTGCAAGAAGAGGAGTCCCGTGCAAGAAGAGGGGCCCCGTGCAAGAAGAGGAGCCCCGTGCAAGAAGAGGAGCCCCATACAAGAAGAAGAGGAGGCCCGTGCAAGAAGAGGAGCCCCGTGCAAGAAGAGGAGCCCCGTGCAAGAAGAGGAGCCCCGTGCAAGAAGAGGAGCCCCGTGCAAGAAGAGGAGTCCCGTGCAAGAAGAGGGGCCCCGTACAAGAAGAGGAGCCCCGTACAAGAAGAGGAGCCTTGTGCAAGAAGAGGAGCCCCATACAAGAAGAGGAGCCCCGTGCAAGAAGAGGAGTCCCGTGCAAGAAGAGGAGTCCCGTGCAAGAAGAGGGGCCCCGTGCAAGAAGAGGAGCCCCGTGCAAGAAGAGAAGCCTTGTGCAAGAAGAGGAGCCCCATACAAGAAGAGGAGCCCCGTACAAGAAGAAGAGGAGGCCCGTGCAAGAAGAGGAGCCCCGTGCAAGAAGAGGAGCCCCGTGCAAGAAGAGGAGCCCCGTGCAAGAAGAGGAGCCCCGTGCAAGAAGAGGAGTCCCGTGCAAGAAGAGGGGCCCTGTGCAAGAAGAGGAGGCCCGTACAAGAAGGAGGCCCGTACAAGAAGAGGAGTCCCGTGCAAGAAGAGGGGCCCCGTGCAAGAAGAGGGGCCCCGTGCAAGAAGAGGAGTCCCGTGCAAGAAGAGGAGTCCCGTGCAAGAAGAGGAGTCCCGTACAAGAAGAGGAGGCCCGTACAAGAAGAGGAGGCCCGTACAAGAAGAAGAGGAGGCCCGTACAAGAAGAAGAGGAGGCCCGTACAAGAAGGAGGCCCGTACAAGAGAATCCCCAAGACCATTACAGAGGAACCATCCGCCACTGAGAGCTACAGAGTTCTCTATATGCACTCATAACTCCCCCCCCCCCCCCGACCAGTATTAAAGGGGTTAATAAAACTGTGAAATAAATGACTTGGTCTTGGGGATGAGGTGGTCATTCAAGTGCAGTCACTCTGCAATGAGGAGACTGGGAGTAACAGAATCCTCCGACCACCGTCTCTTCTCAGTAACTTTCATCTCAAGGAAGAACGCGCACGCGTCATGAAATTGCTGGAAAAGTGAAAATCCTACGCTACAGATGTGGTCGTAAAGAAGTTTTAAGGTTTTAAAAAAAAAAATAAATTCATATAACCTATTATTAGGGAATTCTGAGTTATTAGAGGGTGTTCAAGACCCTCTTCTATTACTTGCACAGGAGTCAGTGCAATACACGGACAGTCCAATGATTTCAATAGGCATCATGTAATGCTTCATTTCCCCTGTTGTGGCGCTGCATGGAAATTGTACACTTACTGCAGATCCAGCTAATCCCAGCCCTGCGATCAGCTTATTATCAGGGGACACTTCTAGTAGGAAGAGACTATCCAAAAAGTGGACAACTCATTCACTATAAAGCCCCCCCCCCAGACTGTCCTCTTCAGAAAAAACAAGGGAACACACGTACAGCCAAGCTCCCCGTCTAGAGGTGGAAGTCACGTATCTGCCGTTCTAGTGAAACTCCACAGTCCTTACAGAACCAGAGAGCAAATCACAGGGGTCTCCAAAGGAAACCCTGATGACATCACAGCGGGGTGCCCCTATGATAACACCTGCAGTCAGGGGATGGGTTGGAAATTCTAGGCTAATGTATACGAGTATTAATATATGTAGCACAGCTATCAATTATAGAAAAACAAAATCTCTTATTGGTACGAAGAAAAAAATGAGGCAGAAGAATAAAAAAAATACTGATAAAGTGACATCCGGCTACAACGGACACGTATCGAGCACGAACCGGACAAAAACAATCAACATCTCTGGCGCCCGACGAACGCTGTGAAAGAAATTGCAAAAACATTCTCAGAATTCAATTTTTGTTCACAAATTATTACTATTTCCCCATTAAATAATTTCCCAATTTCTATTTTGCTAAAAGTGCTGGATACAAGTGTCGCTCGGCGTAGAACAACGAAAGGTCAAATGAAAGCCCGAAAAACTCAGCCTGGTCCCCAAAGGCGCTTAGTTGGATTTTTCGGCGGGGGTCGGTGTCTTGTGTCTCCGGAATCGGCTCCGTCGGTCGGACACTTTTTGACATTTTTCTCGCTGTGATTGTAATATATATTTTGCTATAATCTGATTGATGGGGGGGGGGGGGGCACAATATTTTTTTTCCGTTATTATATCTCCAGAGAGAATCTTTCCTGTGTAACGCTTGCTCGGCCCCGATTCACTTGCAGTGATAATAAGCGGCGCCTTCACTCCTGCGCGGCTCTTGAAGTGGCTGCGAGCTGTCTGCTCAGGCTGCAAATTAAACGGCGGCTGGTCAATATTAGCACCTCCGCTTTGAACAGCAGCCATTTGACTTTAACTTCAGGGGCTGGGAAAAAAACGGATTTGCCGATCACTCTGGAATAATTAGAACATGTCAGTAAGAATTAATTTCCTCATTTTTCAAAAGGATACACAGAAATTACCATGTTATTATATGACGGGTCCCTGGGAGAATTGTATTAAATTTAATTTCTAGCGCAGCCCACACAACAAATTAAAGTCATAAATAAGATGGAAGACGCAGGACGCAGAGCATATGTTTATGGCAATGAATGAAGCCGGGGGACCCGAGCACAACTATCTTCATCTCATTTTATTTAAATCAGGCAGACACTGTATCTGAATGACAGCGCTCGTTAATGGGGCTCCTGTCATTTTAAGAGGCGCCGCCACCTTAACATTCTGCGCTCATTCCTCGCACGCCCGGCGCCTTTAAACCTCAGCTGTTAATTGGGTTTCTTGAAGAAAAAAAAGAAATTGGAAAAAATAAAAATAAAATCTGTTTATTTATTTTTTGTGATTTTTGAGCTTTTGAAACCTTGACAGGTGTTGGGATGAGCGTCGCGGGCTTTATTGCAGGTGCTACAAGTCCAGCGCACCTGGTCACACCTGGAGAGCCTCACCCGCCCGGGCGACTAGAAGTATAGACGGCGGAACGATTCTTTGTGGGGGTAAGAAACTCAATTCCGTTTCGTAGGCGATAAAAAATGCATCGTCTGTTACTTTTGTATTTCATTTTTTATTTCATCGGCTCCATAAACCTGCGGCTTCACTTTCATTTTCTAGTGAGGTTTTTAATAAAAATATACAAAGAAAATTTGATGAACCGGCCAACTCATGTGCTTGTATCGCGCCATTCAATGTACAAACTGCTGGAACTAACGGTATGTTCACACGGCTTATTTTCGGCTATTTTTCGGGCCCTAAACAGCCGAAAAATAGAATTTTAAAAAACGGCCGTAAAAAAACGTCTGAAATTAAAACAGCTCCGTATATTCAGCCGTATTTTGTTAACTATGTGAACATACCCGAAGGCTCAGTTCACACCACGTTTTTTTCATCCTGTTGAACTGTATTGTTTTTTTTTCTTCAGGAATACATACACACACACACACACACATATACACACACACAAACACACATATACATACACACATATACATACACACACACACACACACACACACACACACACATACACGCATATACACACACACATACACACACACATATACACACACACACACACACACACACACACATATACACACACACATACACACACATACACACACACACATGCATATACACACACACAAACACACATATACACACACACACACACACACATATACATACACACATATACATACACACATATACATACACACATATACATACACACATATACACACACACACACACACACACATATACATACACACACACACAGACACACACATATACACACACACATATACATACACACATATACACACACACACACACACACACAAACACACACACACATATACACACACACACATATACATACACACATATACACACACACACACACACACACGCCTAGCCTGTAGAATCTTGTAACCATTCACTTCTATTGCAAAAAAAAGACAGGATCCGTCTGGCATCATTTTTGTGTCCTGATGCAGAAACATGATGTGAACAGAGCCTTAATTGTCACATGACAAAAAAAATATAGAATCCAATTCCGATAAAAGTGACGAAAAAAGGGCAGAATCTGCATTTGAATCATGAACGGGATCTGTAGATGGAATAAGCTGCCGCCCGGACACGTATCACTGGTCATGTTCATGATTATCACCGTGTGACTAAATCATTGCATCCGACCCATCAGTCCCAACAGGTCCGGGACTCTTCTGGACGGTCATAATTAGATGCTCCACAGGGACCACAGTCCCGGGGCAGAGTCTGGCAGCATTACAGGTCACACACATCACTCTGCTCCTATTACTCTCATTACTGGATTTTCTGGGAGTCCAGGACGATGTCCAGATATCAGGTCACTATTCGCCCCTGTGATTTAATATGCCATGAAGTGCCCTGGGTCCGGCTTCTCAAAGTAACAATCACTTTTTCACTAAACTTCTGAGATTGTCCAATGCATGACACCAATCTGGAGCGAGTACAGGACAGCTTTGTGGCAGGGTGTGAAGTGACGGGCGGGCGGCAGAGCTCAGTAATCGGAATAATATACCTCATGAGCTCCAGGGAGATAATCTTGGTAAGTCCTTGACAGCTTCTTCCCTGACATCACCAGTAAACTAAATCAGGTGGGTGTAGAGACATTACTAACCGACCCCATCAGCCGTCCGGAGAACACGCGCCCCACGCGATCATCTGGAGAAGACACCTGTTGGGCGGTGTAGACGTCTCTCTAAGATGTGGGCTCCGCATGGACCGGAGACGACGCGTTACCAACCGCTGCTTCACCGACACCCAACAATTCCAATGGGAGGAGGATCTCATACGATCATAAGAAATATCTCACAATTTAAAGGAGAACTCTAGTCGCCATGAATCCTTCTCTCCCCCAATATCTGTGTGCAGGGTCCTCCCTGTAGCGGCGGTTACAGGACGGTTCATATAGAGACATAGAAGATGGCGGCAGGAGGAGAGCACACGGTCCGTCTGATTGTTCCCTTAGGAGAGATATAGGATTATCCCCGGCAGGTTGACATTTTCCAACCACATCCGGTTTTCTTCTTTAACCCCCACAACTAATGTCAGATCGTGCCCCGTGTTCCTGCGCTCCCCGTAACATACGTGAAGGTTTCCATCGTGCCCCTTTCCCTTCTCTCCTCCGGGATGTTCGGGTGAATTTCTTTACGTTTCTCCTGAGGAGTTTTATGTCTTTTAAGACCTTGCAGCAGTTTTGATTATTTGGAGTCGTTCTATTTTATTGATGTCTTTGTTGGGGTCTCCAGTGTTCCAGATGTGGGGTCACTAGAGCTGTATACAGGGGGATCACCATCTCCAGGTTATATCTGTAGCTATGCAGTCCAGCGTCCCCTACTGCCCGGCCGCAGAAATCAGCCCCCTAATCCTTCTCTTCTGAAGTCCCGGATAACACAGAACGGCCAATACCAAACTCCGACCCAGGATTCTCTCCCACCTGCATTATTTTACATGCAGAATATGTTGGTGCTATATATATATATATATATGTAAAATTATTAGAGTTTCCATTGTTTTGACCATTTTTCCATTATTATAAATGGAAGCTACAACGCAGATGTGAACAGGGACTTACACACAAGTGGCATCAGACCCAGCAACCCTCCTGCTCTGCCAGGTACAACCAGATTAGTAAGAACAGGGCCGAGAACCTTGTGGCGATGCGCAGCGTTAACACCACAATATCAGCCGGAAGTGAATCCACTATCCAGGGATTAAATCCAATTTTCAATAACTTATCTATGAGCTTTTCATGTGTCCCATTCTGAAATCAGATATCCGCGGCACCACCTTCATCCAACAATTGTGTCACAAAGTCAAAGAAATCAGTGACGAAATCAGTGACGAAATCAGTGAGCTTAGTTTTCGTGACGGGCTCTAAGTAAAGCCGAGCGGTTTTGGATCCACTACTACAGATGTTAAGCTGACAGGTCTGTAGTCACCAGCTCCTTCTCTACTACCCGTCATATGGATGGGCACAACACTGGCAAGTCTCCAATCATCAGGAACATCACCTGTTAGAAGAGGCTGCTTACACATTTCATTTAGAGGTGCAGCAATCACAAATAAGAACTCAGGGGTGGACGTGCAGGTTCACCTCGAAGATCAGCCTCCAAAAACACTGGATCTGAACCCTGACAACTAGAGGGAAGCCATGCCCAAACAGATTAGGATTAAGAAAGTCACCTTCTGAAATATACAGAACAGACGCAGCGATCCAAATGGTCAGCGACCTCCTCCCCCAATAGTCATTTCACCATTTGGGTAATTCCACAGTTTTTCTTCTTTCGATCACTAATAGCTGAAGATTTCACCCCCTGATGATCAGATTTGGCCATTTCTTCGCGTTTAGCAGCGTTAATAATGTTTTGCCTCCTGTCTAGTTGGTCAGCTCCGCTCTCTCTCAGCTCCGCTCTCTCAGCTCCGCTCTCTCTCAGCTCCGCTCTCTCAGCTCCGCTCTCTCTCAGCTCCGCTCTCTCTCAGCTCCGCTCTCTCTCAGCTCCGCTCTCTCTCAGCTCCGCTCTCTCTCAGCTCCGCTCTCTCTCAGCTCCGCTCTCTCTCAGCTCCGCTCTCTCAGCTCCGTTCTCTCAGCTCCGTTCTCTCAGCTCCGCTCTCTCTCAGCTCCGCTCTCTCTCAGCTCCGCTCTCTCTCAGCTCCGCTCTCTCTCAGCTCCGCTCTCTCAGCTCTGCTCTCTCTCAGCTCCGCTCTCTCTCAGCTCCGCTCTCTCTCAGCTCTGCTCTCTCTCAGCTCCGCTCTCTCAGTTCCGCTCTCTATCCACCTCTTATAGGCACACGTCTTTCCTCTTCCTTCATTACTCTCTTCTCCAGAAGACCACAATGCTTTATTCTTACTTTTGATCACTTGTTTGACATATTTAGTTACCGCCATTTTTAATAGTCTCCACTGGGCGCTCAGTCCTGATGTTTTATTCCTCCGTTTTAATTAGTATTTTAAATACTCGCCCATTTTCTTCAAATTTGTCTTTGTAAAATACTTTGGTTGTAGTATAGGATTGTGCAATGTCTGTTTTAATGTCACACATTGGTGGTCACTGGAACCCAAATTTTCTTCCATCGTACCCTCAGACCCCGGATCCCTGTTTATAAATACAAAATCTAGCATGTTGTCACCATTGGTTAATGACTTATGATTCTGTTTTAGAGATGCCCCTTTAAGCGCCTCTATCAAAATGTGAGTGCACAAGGTATGTCCCAATCATCAGCGGGCAGGTTGAAGTCGCCAATCATTACAATATCTTCCTTTATTGCCATTTTAGCCTTTTCAGCAACCACCAGGCTATGACACCGATTTTCCCACGCCAGCAAAGAGTGTCAGACTCCACCCCTTGGAGTCAGACATGGAGACTGGGTGAGATGTGCACAGAGCCTCGAATCTACAGTCACCCCCAGTCTTGTCCAATGATTCCTTGCAGTAAAGTGAGATCTGGGGGAAGAGATTCCTTGGGGAGAACAAACGGAGTATTTGTGAGTTGTCGGAGGTGTTCTCTGCGCCTTGACAGCGGGTCACTGCCTTATCTGCCCTGATAGCGGATTCTGGAGAAGGAGCTGTAATTGAGATGATTAATTCATTTAACAAGCCTTCGTTATGCTTCACCGCACAGCTGCAAAGGAAAAGGTATTAATTTGTTATTTTCTTGGTAATTTGGTTGATGAGGATTTTCGGAGAAAACGGTTCTTAAAAAATCAACGATGAGCGATGAGAGCGGCGTTCCCCGGATGTTTCTGTTCATTCTGACAGTAAAGTTCATTGTCCTTTCACTTATAAGTCCCATCTATAATCAAGAGGTCGCACATCCCTGGAGATTGCTCCAACAGGACGGGTTCTAGCTCAAACAGACGCCCCACAGCGCCCTCTATAGCCAAATTACAGCAAAAAAACAGTCTCTGTTCACATCAGGTTTCCTTTACATGATCTTCATACAACATGAGAATTTCATACACAGATATAAAGTTCACAGCATTGGAAGACGGCAGAGCGCCGGCGGCACCTTCCGTTTCTCAGTGTACGGTTATATTCACACGCGGAAGATATGTTTGCAGATATTTCTGTGATGGTCTCATACATCTGAATCAGAAATCCTCGCACCTGCTGCAGACAGAGGTAGGGATCTGACTTAGGGCTCATCCACACGTTGCGGAATGGACGGGTTTTTTACATCCTTCATTGCGGACGAAAAAAACGCAGCAAAATACAGAAATACAGTAGCAGAATAGCGGGTCTAATTCAGACGCTGCGGAAAAATTCAGAGTAGAAATAGACCTGCGGTGCAGATTTTTCATACCGGAGCATGACGATTCCTGCTGCGGATAGTGACTGAATTGCTGCGTTTTTCAGAGGAGACGTCACCATCCCCCGACATTGTGAAAAACGCCGCAAAATACGCAGCATTTTCTGCAGTAAAAACCGCAGGAAATTGTGTTTTTTTTCCGCAGCAATTCCGTAAGCCATTACAGTCGCAGAAATGTCTACAACAAAGAAAAATGTTTAAAAAAAAAAGTAAATGCATGGAACAAACATGTAATGGGGGATGGGGGGTCGTAAAACGTGTTCTACGGGGACCACAGACTGCAGGACTTGACACATACTTGTGAAAAACCTTCACATTCCATAAAAGTTCTCTATGACAGCGCGAGGGGGCCAATACTTATGAAATCCTTTATATTATTTGTCCATTTCAGGGGGGAAAATGGTTGATCCGAAAAAAAATGTACATTTAACTTCAGATTGTGACTTTGGCGCAGGACAGTCTGTAACATTTCTCACGAGGCGATTGGTTCAGTTGCAGCCGGAGGACGACGTGATACAAAGTAACATTTACAATAAACCGTCACCACATCGCGTTACAGGATGATCAGTCGCCACCAACGCCACAAGAAACTTTCCATGAAGTTATTTTTCGGAGGACGTCACATTATTTCGCCTCATCCAACATGGAACCAGCGCCATTTATCATCATTTAGACTGATAGGGCAGATTTTTCGCAGAGCAAAGTTGTCAGAAAGACGCCGGAGACGATTATTCGGCGCGATAATGCCACAAACGGTAAAAATAAAGCGCGCCCATCTCGTCTATCACAGAACAGAAACGTGTCGCCGATCCGAGAGGAAATTTCAATCATCACATTCCGTTTTCGGAGGTTTTTCCCGTCAATCTGACACCTAACGCCGACTCCACTAAATTGCCAATATAGATTTCAAGAAATATTTGAGTGAATTCATTGAATCGCCAGAGGTTATTCTCATTAAAACCAAAATGACATGACTTAATTAGTTGTAAATAAGAGAGATGAATTAAATAAGGCCCCCGACCCGTCGGGCGCGAGGCTGCGATTCCCATCTGTTGGCAATTGTGTAATTCAGCTGCACGCGGGTGCGCGGGACGAGGGGGTGACAAACGGGGCGCTTTTAAATAAATCTCTTATTAGTTGAGTGAAGTTCATTGACAAAGGATAATTTATTCTTATTTAAACTGCTCTCAACAAATTCAGGTGTTTCCAAATGAGAGCGCAGAAGAGTGATTAAACGCGTCTGATAACAAGGCACACGTTGCCGGAATTACTGACTGCCTCATTTTATGATTAATTAAACATGTAGATTAAAGTTGCAAAAGAATTTAGATTAATGAGCAAGTTAAGTCTTGCTGATATAAATGAATAGGGAATTGGATGCTCTGCGGAACTTTCTAAACATGCATTCTATAATGAGAGAGACAAGGCTACATGTTCAGTCGTGGCCACCGGGGCCTCTGACGAGACGCTCTTTTCTAACATGATTTGACAGCTTTCAAATAACATCCTACTTTATACGGAGAGCAGGAGCGGCGAGGCGCGCTCCGCTCACACCCCGCCCGGCCCTCCCAGGGAATGACCCCCGCGCAGCGGCAGCTCGCAGCAATTACTGCCTCAATTGTTCTCAGGTTGCCGGAAGCTTCCCTGGAAAACACCGCGGAGAATACGCCGGAATCACCTCTAAATAACTCAATAAACCGCGCTCCGGGACAGAACGCCTCCACTCGCGCCAAACAGTTCACTCTTAACAGGAGGCGAAGTCTCACAGAGTCCAGTGAACGGATCCATCAACAGATCCCATCATCTCCACCAGATCACCACCACAGCGGTCACATGTTCACCCAGGATCCAATTATCTGTAAGTGTCAGCGGATCGATTCTCTGGGAGGTTTTCATTTTATGGGGGGTTTTTCTGGGCCAGTCCTCTGTAAATGAATCTTCATCAAAAGTTCTGCAACTTTCTGAAACTTTCAGTTTTAGTTGGTCATCCTTAAGATCTCTGCTTGCCATCAGTGAACAGAAAACACTCTTGCTGAAAATCTGTACAGTGCTAATATTTCTCACGGCTGAGGGTTTGTTACATTTCATCTAGTCTGGACAATCCTCTGTCTGTGAGCTAAACAGCTGCATCACAGCACAAATTGGTCTCCCGTCCTGAACTCCCCGCTGATCACTTTACACTCACACATTGGAACAAAACTGCAGCTGTGAAAAGAATTAGATCGCAAAAGGGTTTTCAGCCTCTGCATGTAAATAAGAATTTTCCCATTCTATGACATCAAGCAGAGATCTTGAAAATGGTGGAATTGAAAAACAAAAAGGAACAGATTTACTAAGACTGCCATTTTATACACCAGTCTTAAGCTTTCTGCTCCGCCGGAGTAACATGTTTTATTAATAGGAGCACACGTGTTAATAAACGCATCTTTCCGCTGGTCACATCGGATATAAAGTAAAAAATATGCATCTTTACGTCAAACTGTCCCGAGTGCTGCGTCACATACACGTCCCGAGTGCTGCGTCACATACACGTCCCGAGTGCTGCGTCACATACACGTCCCGAGTGCTGCGTCACATACACGTCCCGAGTGCTGCGTCACATACACGTCCCGAGTGCTGCGTCACATACACGTCCCGAGTGCTGCGTCACCTACACGTCCCGAGTGCTGCGTCACATACACGTCCCGAGTGCTGCGTCACCTACACGTCCCGAGTGCTGCGTCACCTACACGTCCCGAGTGCTGCGTCACCTACACGTCCCGAGTGCTGCGTCACATACACGTCCCGAGTGCTGCGTCACATACACGTCCCGAGTGCTGCGTCACATACACGTCCCGAGTGCTGCGTCACCTACACGTCCCGAGTGCTGCGTCACCTACACGTCCCGAGTGCTGCGTCACATACACGTCCCGAGTGCTGCGTCACATACACGTCCCGAGTGCTGCGTCACATACACGTCCCGAGTGCTGCGTCACCTACACGTCCCGAGTGCTGCGTCACCTACACGTCCCGAGTGCTGCGTCACATACACGTCCCGAGTGCTGCGTCACATACACGTCCCGAGTGCTGCGTCACCTACACGTCCCGAGTGCTGCGTCACATACACGTCCCGAGTGCTGCGTCACATACACGTCCCGAGTGCTGCGTCACCTACACGTCCCGAGTGCTGCGTCACATACACGTCCCGAGTGCTGCGTCACATACACGTCCCGAGTGCTGCGTCACATACACGTCCCGAGTGCTGCGTCACATACACGTCCCGAGTACTGCGTCACATACACGTCCCGAGTGCTGCGTCACATACACGTCCTGAGTGCTGCGTCACATACACGTCCTGAGTGCTGCGCCACATAAACGTCCTGAGTGCTGCGTCACATACATGTCCTGAGTGCTGCGTCACATACATGTCCTGAGTGCTGCGTCACATACAACGTCCCGAGTGCTGCGTCACATACAACGTCCCGAGTGCTGCGTCACATACACGTCCCGAGTGCTGCGTCACATACAACGTCCCGAGTGCTGCGTCACATACAACGTCCCGAGTGCTGCGTCACATACACGTCCTGAGTGCTGCGTCACATACACGCCCTGATGCTAACTGGCTTCAGGACCTTGTACAGCCATGGATTGTAGGGAAAGCCTTGGGGGACCCGGAGTGTAGAGCAGAAAAGGAGCAGTGAGGTGAGCATACCTATTTTTTTATTTTTTTTTTATTGTCCAGTGGGGAAGGGGGGTAGTCTGATCGGGGGCCCAGGTACGGATTTCTGCTGTAATTTATGCCACTTTTCTGATGTAAATTAGAATAAAATTGACACGCCCCTTTTGTTAAGCCACGCCTACTTTTCTAAAAGTGCCAAGGGTGGCGTAAAATGACCAAAAGACGCTATTTTAAATGCAAATTATCACTTTTGGGCCCTTCACATTTCTACGCCAGTTTACTCCCTCCAGAGACAATTAGAAAGCTGAAAAGGTTTTCATTCTACAATGCTGAAGCTTTAAGACCAGACCGGCCCCCTAAGGTTCCTGGATGAGGAATTTGAAATGAAAGGTGCATGTACAGGAAACAAAATTCTTCACGTTTTTGTCTCACGTTTTGTTGTGATTATGGAAATTTGGGAAAAGATGCAACAAAACGACTCGTAACCACTACGGAGGTGAAGCATAAAAGGCAAACCTTATATATCCGTCCTGTTTCCATTGACTCTCATTGAGGCGACGCAGATCCATATTAGTATCTTAAAAAAGAAGGAACATTAAATATGGTGGGGGAGGGGGTACTTCCTGGATTCCTTGCCTCGGAAGGTCGCGTGAACCGTTTACGTGTGTCGTTTCTGCTGAATAACAGCGGTGGCGGCTCCAGATGACGCATTCCCCCCGAGTTATTCTGCACATTAAACAGTGAAGTGTGGAAGCTCCAAATGACTTTTTGTCCCGACTCCAAACATAAAATGGAAAGCGGAGGCGATTCCAGGGCGAGGGTGACCACTGAGGAATAGCTCCGGGCACAAGAGGAAAATCAGAATTGGTATTTTGATACAAAGTTTCTATTTTTCTTTGTTTTCACACATATTATTTTACCCGGGAACATCGGGGTGGAGGCAATGATGGTGCCTGAGCTGTAATGGAGAGGAGTGCGCGCTCAGCGCCGGGAGCGGGCCAGCACCTCCATATTTATGGCTTCTCCACGTTTTCACAGACTCATTATCTTCCAGTCATGAATATAAGATTGTGACGCTGAACATGTATTAATAAAATGGCGCACGTCGCGGGCGGAACATTCATCCAACTATTCTCCCGTTATAATAAAGCAGCTGTAGAAACTTTCAGAAAGATTATAAAGGGGGCGTGGCTAACGCGGAGCGGACGCTGCGGCAGATTTCCCAGGCTGTGACTTACGTCATTTGGAGAAGCGTACACCGCGGAGCAGATGCAGCAGACTCCATGCCGTGTCACACGTTGATTAGTTTAACTGATAAATCTGATAGCCAATCAATAGCTGACTCCATGTCCATGTGATCAGGCGCATTAATCAGCTTAATAAAGACAAATTTGGAAATTGCGTCACATGTCACAGCATCGCCCAGCACTTGGATCATTTTGCGCAATTCTAAAAAAAAACGTACATGGGATTTCCTATCCACATTCATGTCTCAACAAGGTCCCACCAGCGTTCACACAGTTACAGGGCATGGGTAGGAGCGTCTAGGGTGGCTTGGGGTTCAGGGGTTTCCTCCAGACCACCCAATAATGTGATCTGAAGTGATGAATGGTGCGGGATCAGCGTCTGACGGCAGAGAAGCAGCGAGCGGCGCCAGGACAGGTCTTGGCAGCATCGTATGGATGGAATTAATGTGTTCATCTCCCCTGTGCGATGTACATGGACTAATCTGCCTGGTAATTGAATCACCTGGGTTTCAGCTGTGCGGGAGGGAAGGGGTTAATGGCGATTCCCCATCCCCGGGTTACAGGGACAATAAGTAAAAGATAATGACGGGAATAATAAATTACACTCATTAACCCAACGATATTATCAGCAGAACCGCTGCAGATCACCCAGAGCCCCCCAAAAATCCTCCACCTCCCATCTAATCAGCTGCAATGTCATAAATCCCAACAATACCACCCAACAATGATAGATAGATAGATAGATAGATAGATAGATAGATAGATATGACTAAGAGCACAGCCTAAGTGCTTGAAACGCGTAGGCTAATCTATTGCCGCATCACCACCTTGTTTTTTCCTCCTGATGTTCTATTTCAAGCTCCAATAGCTTGTATTTCAATAAAGTGGAAACCAAGTTTTTTCCCATTTTTGATATCATTATCGCTGGATCATCTCTGTTTTTTCCAGATAGATAGATAGATAGATATGAGATAGATAGATATGAGATAGATAGATATGAGATAGATAGATAGATAGATAGATAGATAGATAGATAGATAGATAGATAGATAGATAGATAGATAGATAGATAGATAGATAGATAGATAGATAGATAGATAGATATGAGATAGATAGATAGATAGATAGATAGATAGATAGATAGATAGATAGATAGATAGATAGATAGATAGATAGATATGAGATAGATAGATATGAGATAGATAGATAGATAGATAGATAGATAGATAGATAGATAGATAGATAGATAGATAGATAGATAGATAGATAGATAGATAGATAGATAGATAGATAGATATGAGATAGATAGATAGATAGATAGATAGATAGATAGATAGATATAGATAGATAGATAGATAGATAGAGAGCAGCGCTATATCTTTACAACACAGCGGGCGCACGCCTCAGGCCCCGACCTCCGGAAAGGTCCACGTCTGGGGCTGAAATGTTTCTCCCTTGTGGGTGACTATAGACCGCCACGTCTTCTCTTGGATCTATACGGAGTTGCTTCCTATTTCTTCTTTGGATACAGACAGGTCTAGGTTATCTGAGAAGTCCTCCCGGAGGCCGGAGCTGGAGTGGCTGCGAGACGTCTCCGTCAGTGCTGAAGTGTGGCTGACGGTCGGGAGTCATCTGTTAGAGATTCTTATCCAGAATCGTGTAGAACATACGTGACAGCCGGGGCCTAATACATCGCTCCGCACATCTCCACTGTACCCACCATACAGAACGCCTGACCCATACATTGTGAGATGTTCTGCAGATTATTACAACATTGCTCTGCCCCATATGGATCTATTCTGCAGAGTATTACACACTAATGTGACAACTTCTTTTCTGTAGTCAGAACTGATGATGTCATCCCTGAGGCGCTGACATCAATAAAAACTTTAAACAAGACACAGAACCGGTTAGTTAGGGCTGAGGTGACGGTGACCGTGCCCGGTGATGTCATCCATAGACCACCAGCATCCCGCCGCCCCCTGCGCCCTCACATTCAGCCTACAGGTTTACATTACACAATACGTCACTGTTCATACTTCATATAAAGCCCCTCTTCCCTTCCAGAGCCCGCTCCAGATCTGCTGCATGTAAATGAGACGTTTCACTTTATAAATCAGGCCGGATGACAGCGCGCACACCCGTTGCGAGACTTTCTGTCACCGCTCGTTCCCCGCACCGAGGTACAAACGTGTGGGAAGCACAATCGCAAATGGGCCGGGCGGCGTTCAGGGCAGATTCCAGCGTCAAATTTCCACCTTCTTTTTTGGCTTTCCAAAATGTCAGTGAAGTAGCTGTGAGTGCGGACGAGCCGATCCCACCCGCTCCCGGCGCCAGGAGGATTCACTCAGTTCCCACCCACTAGAAAGATTTAGCGTTGTGATGTCATCAGGTGAGTGCGGCTGCTTGAATAATTGCAAATAGTGAGGGGCGATCAGAAAATATCTTAATAAAAATAAATTCAACGACAACAGCCTCATCCAGAGGTCACCTTGTCAATTCAGGTTTTATACTCCAGCCACAGCCAGAGCTGCATTCACAATTCGGCTGAGATCCAGCCAGCCCTCAGGCCACAGGATTTCACGCCTTTTTGCTGCCTCGGTATCTGCGCAGAACATTGTCTGCCACGAGATGTCTGCAGTAATCAGCAGAATTGTGACTGCAGCTCTGGATGTGACTACAGAAACATTTTTAATAAGTCACAGTGAGTGTGTATAGAGGGCTGGTTTGTGATTTATCGGACCGGCTGCAGCCCTCGGTGATTGTGCTGTATGAAATGTCTTCATATGGAGTTGCTGTAATCAGACACATCTCACACAAGGACGCTCCTACAGGCGGAGTTGGTTTTGTTGCCTTCGGTTTAGGGGAACATATTTACACTGACATAAATAATACAGAACAGGTGCATTGTGCCGACGAGGGGCGAAGTGCAGATGGAGCGCGTCTCTATAAATACCCGGCCTGTATGTGCTTTATCACACGCATTCTCTCGGATTTCAGGTGTAACTTACAGGCTGAGCTGATCCTCCCAGAACAGCACAGTCCGTGTTATTGTCGATGGCTTTCACTATGCGCTGGAAATAGCGCTCGCCACGACCAGCGTCATGTGCGTCCTGCCTGCCCGGACTCATCTTACAGTCACTCGGCAGTAACAATGAATCACTCCCATCAGCTGGCCAGGGTTGTTTCAGGTAAAACGAGCCGCTAATCACTGTCAGCTATAAATGGCACATCCACGCCTGAATAACGGGCAATCGGAGGGACCTAGTGCGGCGAGAGGCTCCGTACCACGCGGGGAGCTCAGACCGCACACATCGTTGTATAAACGCGTCGTACACGGCAATGATCCGAGAATGACGAGCGTCGCAAGAATGACACAATCACCAGAACAGTAACTGGTTCTCTTAGTCCCTAACATTGCTACAAAATGAAAGCACGCTTCTCTCCTGAAATACTCTGTCCTGCTGGACTATGTAACTCTCAGTTTGTGAATTCCTTTCCGTCTTCAGGTTCTTGTAAATGTCCAGAAACCTTGTAAGTCCCCAGAAAATCAATCTGCAATATTACAATAAATAGTAGAGCAGGTGGAGGGGGAGGAAGGGGATGCAGCTGCAGTAACACTAAGGGTATGTTCACACGATAACGCCAATTATGTCTGAAATTACGGAGCGGTTTTCAGGAGAATTGCAAGTACTCGCGTTTTTCGCGGTGTCATTTTCGGACGTAATTTGGAGCTATTCTTCAATGGAGTCAAGGAAAAACGGCTCCTGTTTCGTCCCAAGAAGTTTCCTGCACTCATTTTGACAAGCCGTCATTTTACGCGCCGTATTTTGACAGTGATGCGGAAAATAACAGCTCGTCTGCACAGAACATTGTAAGACCCATTGCAAGCAATGGGCAGATGTTTGCCGACGTATTTTCAGGCGTAATTTGAGGCGTAAAACTCCTCCATTACGCCTGAAAATAGGTCGTGTGCACATACCCTGACTCTCGCTCTCTGAGACTGCACGCTGTGAGAGGGGGAGGACATCTGATTGACGGAGAGCACAAAGTACCACTCTGACATCACAGCGGGAAGATCCGGCCACTCAGCCGGCATTAAGAGGGATCGTGTATATTTACAGAAACAACAGGGGGAAACCACCCAGGAAACGCAGGATTGGGATTGGGATTATTTTGTTGGTAGGTACATTTTATCACATTACAACTTTTTGTCTTTTCTTCACTTAGACATTAATGGCTGCAGCGTCTGGCGGATATGGGCCCTCGTCCGCCCCTGATCCAGAGAAAGTAAAAAGAAAAGCCGCTGAGATAAGAGGCGAGAATAATGCAGCTGAATACTCGGCTCCCACTACGGCGCATCACACATGACTAGAGCGAGCGCATATACACGTTTTGCTCTGAAATCGCTCTGCCCTTAATCACAAGCAGTGACCACTATGGGATCCACACAAAGAATAAACTTATCACAGTTTCCATATTTATATCATAACATTTTCCCCCCAACCCTTTGGCCTTCTCTGTGGTGAATACATTTACTTTACTGTATAGAGGGGTAAAATATGACATTCTTAGAAGCCATGCCCTTTCTACTACAATTCAACACAATACAATATCCTGTTAGCTTTTGATGCAGCAGACTGGCATTGAGTGCTATCATTTAGTTTATTTCCGAAAACTGCACCCAAATCCTTCTCCTATGTAGACTCATCTAACAGTGATCCATTCTGGGTATACCTAGCCCAAACGTCGGGATAACACAATATCTACAACATTACAGAGCACGGCGTCATCTGCAAATAGGCAATAAAATGCAAATCCACCATCATTTATGAACAGTTTAATATCTGGTACTTACATAAAGTCAAGAAAACCGATGCGGCGCCACAAGTCACTACTCGACGGCCTGTGAATTCATGAAACTGATCTGTGGAAAGAAAGAAAAAAGTGCAATAAAACACAAAGTCCCGACTTCAGAGATAATCAACCAATACAATAACAGATATGTGGGGGCCCGGATGATATGTGGGGGCCCGGATGATATGTGGGAGCCCGGATGATATGTGGGGGCCCGGCTGACATGTGGGGTCCCGGCTGATATGTGGGGCCCCGGCTGATATGTGGGAGCCCGGATGATATGTGGGGGCCCGGATGATATGTGGGGGCCCGGATGATATGTGGGGGCCCGGATGATATGTGGGGGCCCGGATGATATGTGGGGGCCCGGCTGATATGTGGGAGCCCGGATGATATGTGGGGGCCCGGATGATATGTGGGGGCCCGGATGATATGTGGGGGCCCGGATGATATGTGGGGGCCCGGCTGATATGTGGGGGCCCGGCTGATATGTGGGGGCCCGGCAGATATGTGGGGTCCCGGCTGATATGTGGGGGCCCGGATGATATGTGGGGGCCCGGATATGTGGGGTCCCGGATGATATGTGGGGGCCTGGCTGATATGTGGGGTCCCGGCTGATATGTGGGGTCCCGGCTGATATGTGGGGGCCCGGCTGATATGTGGGGGCCCGGCTGATATGTGGGGACCCGGCTGATATGTGGGGGCCCGGCTGATATGTGGGGGCCCGGCTGATATGTGGGGGCCCGGCTGATATGTGGGGGCCCGGCTGCAGGAGACGGGACCAGGTTTTAAGGAATTGGGCTCTTTTTTTATTTATTAGACAATAGAGTGAAAACTCTCGTGTTTTGTGCGTCAGCTGTAATATCTGCAGAAATAATAATTCCGTGAATGGAGACAACATTGAGACGTCTGCAGCCATCACACAGACCAGAAATGATTCCAAAATATAACACCAACAAACCAAACCTCCCGATCCGGGAGCAAAGATTTATTACTGTGTAACTGGGCATATTCAGGGTCCTAGGAAAGCTGGGTGACAACCCCTGGTGGCCATACCGACCGTCACTCAGTTTTCCCAGAAACATATACCCTGACAAAGGAGGACGACTCTGGGACCGGTGTGGGATTTAGAGGTGCTCTGATTAGTGGTGTGAAATAATCCCGTATGATGCGTCGTCTATCTGTGATGATGTCACAGCGCCTCAGACCCCTCTAGTACAATATACTGGGACAAGGTCCTGTCTGGAGGGGTAACAGACGCAGGGAGTTAATCGGAGGCAGACACAATGGGAGACTTTATGTCCGTAAATATCCGTGATTGCCTCTCCCCACGGCAGCGAGCGGCCAGGTAGTTTATTTTTATTGTTTGCTCTAAACATGAGCACATTTTGGTTTTGTCCAGGAACAAAGGAGCGTTGTTAGTGGGAAACTGAGCGTCTTTCAGGAGCAGGAAACCAAGATTCTGTTAAGTCTGAAAAACTCCATTATTGCCACAAATCAGACAGACGTCCTCAAATATTAAAGACTCGTTAATATAAGACGCAGTACACATGAGAATGACCTGGAGGGCCCCGAATCTGAAGGCGTCCCGGAGGAGCACTATACAGTCAGCACCCAGGGGGTTAGGGGTAATAATAGGGGGAAACACCCAGAGGGACAGTGGTGTCCGTTAATAAGAGCAGCGCAGGATGTATATAGCAGTGTAGTGGGGTATATTCCCCGCATGGCGAATGACAAACATGGCGCAAATCCTGACTATACTGGGTGGTACTTGACGTAGTTCACCTCCGCTCCTATGCACGGGAAAGTTATGGTGTGACCGCGACACAGCCGCCAATCCGGGATTATATCCACATCTGCAGCACAAGTCGTGTGAGGGATCAGAGCTGTAATCTGGATGTGGGCAGAATTATGTCACATTAAGGGCACAAAGACCCGTCTGCCCCAGACCCGCACCGATTAACTGGACTCTCAGGGCATGTGCACACGATAACTGCAATTACGTCTGAAATTACGGAGCGGTTTTCAGGAGAAAATGGCTCCTGAATTTCAGATGTAATTGCTCGTACTCGCGTTTTGCGCGCCGTCTTTTACGGACGTAATTTGAAGCTGTTCTTCATTGGAGTCAATGAAAAACGGCTCCAAAAACGTCCCAAGAAGAGTCCCGCATATAATGTATATAAGTGTCCCCCATATAATGTATATAAGTGTCCTGCATATAATGTATATAAGTGTCCCGCATGTAATGTATATAAGTGTCCCGCATATAATGTATATAAGTGTCCCGCATGTAATGTATATAAGTGTCCCGCATATAATGTATATAAGTGTCCCGCATATAATGTATATGAGTCCTGCATATAATGTATATAAGTGTCCCGCATATAATGTATATAAGTGTCCCGCATATAATGTATATAAGTGTCCCGCATATAATGTATATAAGTGTCCCGCATATAATGTATATAAGTGTCCCGCATATAATGTGTATAAGTGTCCCGCATATAATGTATATAAGTGTCCCGCATATAATGTATATAAGTGTCCTGCATATAATGTGTATAAGTGTCCCGCATATAATGTATATAAGTGTCCCGCATATAATGTATATAAGCGTCCCGCATATAATGTATATAAGTGTCCCGCATATAATGTATATAAGTGTCCCGCATATAATGTATATAAGTGTCCCGCATATAATGTATATAAGTGTCCCGCATATAATGTATATAAGTGTCCCGCATATAATGTATATAAGTGTCCCGCATATAATGTATATAAGTGTCCCGCATATAATGTGTATAAGTGTCCCGCATATAATGTATATAAGTGTCCCGCATATAATGTATATAAGTGTCCCGCATATAATGTATAGAAGTGTCCTGCATATAATGTATAGAAGTGTCCCGCATATAATGTATATAAGTGTCCCGCGTATAATGTATATAAGTGTCCCGCATATAATGTATATAAGTGTCCCGCATATAATGTATATAAGTGTCCCGCATATAATGTATATAAGTGTCCCGCATATAATGTGTATAAGTGTCCCGCGTATAATGTGTATAAGTGTCCCGCATATAATGTATATAAGTGTCCCGCATATAATGTATATAAGTGTCCCGCATATAATGTATATGTGTCCCGCATATAATGTATATAAGTGTCCCGCATATAATGTATATAAGTGTCCCGCATATAATGTGTATAAGTGTCCTGCATATAATGTATATAAGTGTCCCGCATATAATGTATAGAAGTGTCCTGCATATAATGTATAGAAGTGTCCCGCATATAATGTATATAAGTGTCCCGCATATAATGTATAGAAGTGTCCTGCATATAATGTATAGAAGTGTCCTGCATGTAATGTATATAAGTGCCCCGCATATAATGTATATAAGTGTCCCGCATATAATGTATATAAGTGCCCCGCATATAATGTATAGAAGTGTCCCGCATATAATGTATATAAGCGTCCCGCATATAATGTATAGAAGTGTCCCGCATATAATGTATATAAGTGTCCCGCATATAATGTATATAAGTGTCCCGCATATAATGTATATAAGTGCCCCGCATATAATGTATATAAGTGTCCCGCATATAATGTATAGAAGTGTCCCGCATATAATGTATATAAGTGTCCCGCATATAATGTATAGAAGTGTCCCGCATATAATGTATATAAGTGTCCCGCATATAATGTATAGAAGTGTCCCGCATATAATGTATATAAGTGTCCTGCATATAATGTATATAAGTGCCCCGCATATAATGTATATAAGTGTCCTGCATATAATGTATATAAGCGTCCCGCATATCATGTATATAAGCGTCCTGCATATCATGTATATAAGTGTCCCGCATATAATGTATATAAGTGTCCCGCATATAATGTATATAAGTGTCCTGCACTTCTTTTGACAGCGACGCGTAAAATAACAGGTCGTCGGCACAGAACATCGTAAAGCCCATTGAAAGTAATGGGCAGATGTTTGCCGACGTATTGGAGACGGTTTTTCAGATGTAATTCGAGGCGTAAAACACCTCCTCTACGTCTGAAAATAGGTCGTGTGAACCCGGCCTAATAGTGACAAGTAACTGCAATGTTACCGGTGTGTGTGACAATGTGGACGGTCTGGGAGATTGTGCTCCGATATCTGCAGGGACCCATCATTTATGCTGTTTGTACACGGCCACGTCACCAGGCAGCACGCGCCACTGTAATACACAACTTATCTACCACTTCTGGATTGTAAGCAGAATCAAACCAACCGCTAAAGAATCCGACAAGCGGCAAAACACAACAACACTCAGCTACTTCTCTCCATTGTTTAACATCCATAATCACATCTAAAAACCGTTCATATAAAGAAGTAATCAGAATTCTGCAGATTCACAGCTGAAATGTCCCAGTGTTTCCTGCTGGTTCAGTGTCTACAGAGATTTCATTATACAGTTCTCTGATGTGAGAAACACGAACTTCCCCTGCATTATAGAAGCTCTGGAGTATAATACTGGATGTAACTCAGGATCAGTACAGGATAAGTAATGTAATGTATGTACACAGTGACTCCACCAGCAGAATAGTGAGTACAGCTCTGGAGTATAATACAGGATGTAACTCAGGATCAGTACAGGATATGTAATGTATGTACACAGTGACTCCACCAGCAGAATAGTGAGTGCAGCTCTGGAGTATAATACAGGATGTAACTCAGGATCAGTACAGGATAAGTAATGTAATGTATGTACACAGTGACTCCACCAGCAGAATAGTGAGTGCAACTCTGGAGTATAATACAGGATATAACTCAGGATCAGTACAGGATAAGAAATGTAATGTATGTACACAGTGACTCCACCAGCAGAATAGTGAGTGCAGCTCTGGAGTATAATACTGGATGTAACTCAGGATCAGTACAGGATAAGTAATGTAATGTATGTATACAGTGACTCCACCAGCAGAATAGTGAGTGCAGCTCTGGAGTATAATACAGAATATAACTCAGGATCAGTACAGGATAAGTAATGTAATGTATGTACACAGTGACTCCACCAGCAGAATAGTGAGTGCAGCTCTAGAGTATAATACAGGATGTAACTCAGGATCAGTACAGGATAAGTAATGTAATGTATGTACACAGTGACTCCACCAGCAGAATAGTGAGTGCAGCTCTGGAGTATAATACTGGATGTAACTCAGGATCAGTACAGGATAAGTAATGTAATGTATGTACACAATGACTCCACCAGCAGAATAGTGAGTGCAGCTCTGGAGTATAATACTGGATGTAACTCAGGATCAGTACAGGATAAGTAATGTAATGTATGTACACAGTGACTCCACCAGCAGAATAGTGAGTGCAGCTCTGGAGTATAATACAGGATGTAACTCAGGATCAGTACAGGATAAGTAATGTAATGTATGTACACAGTGACTCCACCAGCAGAATAGTGAGTGCAGCTCTGGAGTATAATACAGGATGTAACTCAGGATCAGTACAGGATATGTAATGTAATGTATGTACACAGTGACTCCACCAGCAGAATAGTGAGTGCAGCTCTGGAGTATAATACAGGATGTAACTCAGGATCAGTACAGGATAAGTAATGTAATGTATGTACACAGTGACTCCACCAGCAGAATAGTGAGTGCAACTCTGGAGTATAATACAGGATATAACTCAGGATCAGTACAGGATAAGAAATGTAATGTATGTACACAGTGACTCCACCAGCAGAATAGTGAGTGCAGCTCTGGAGTATAATACTGGATGTAACTCAGGATCAGTACAGGATAAGTAATGTAATGTATGTATACAGTGACTCCACCAGCAGAATAGTGAGTGCAGCTCTGGAGTATAATACAGAATATAACTCAGGATCAGTACAGGATAAGAAATGTAATGTATGTACACAGTGACTCCACCAGCAGAATAGTGAGTGCAGCTCTAGAGTATAATACAGGATGTAACTCAGGATCAGTACAGGATAAGTAATGTAATGTATGTACACAGTGACTCCACCAGCAGAATAGTGAGTGCAGCTCTGGAGTATAATACTGGATGTAACTCAGGATCAGTACAGGATAAGTAATGTAATGTATGTACACAATGACTCCACCAGCAGAATAGTGAGTGCAGCTCTGGAGTATAATACTGGATGTAACTCAGGATCAGTACAGGATAAGTAATGTAATGTATGTACACAGTGACTCCACCAGCAGAATAGTGAGTGCAGCTCTGGAGTATAATACAGGATGTAACTCAGGATCAGTACAGGATAAGTAATGTAATGTATGTACACAGTGACTCCACCAGCAGAATAGTGAGTGCAGCTCTGGAGTATAATACAGGATGTAACTCAGGATCAGTACAGGATAAGTAATGTAATGTATGTACACAGTGACTCCACCAGCAGAATAGTGAGTGCAGCTCTGGAGTATAATACAGGATATAACTCAGGATCAGTACAGGATAAGTAATGTAATGTATGTACACAGTGACTCCACCAGCAGAATAGTGAGTGCAGCTCTGGAGTATAATACAGGATATAACTCAGGATCAGTACAGGATAAGTAATGTATGTACACAGTGACTCCACCAGCAGAATAGTGAGTGCAGCTCTGGAGTATAATACAGGATATAACTCAGGATCAGTACAGGATAAGTAATGTAATGTATGTACACAGTGACTCCACCAGCAGAATAGTGAGTGCAGCTCTGGAGTATAATACTGGATGTAACTCAGGATCAGTACAGGATAAGTAATGTCATGTATGTACACAGTGACTCCACCAGCAGAATAGTGAGTGCAGCTCTGGAGTATAATACAGGATGTAACTCAGGATCAGTACAGGATAAGTAATGTAATGTACACAGTGACTCCACCAGCAGAATAGTGAGTGCAGCTCTGGAGTATAATACAGGATGTAACTCAGGATCAGTACAGGATAAGTAATGTAATGTAAACAGTGACTCCACCAGCAGAATAGTGAGTGCAGCTCTGGAGTATATACAGGATGTAACTCAGGATCAGTACAGGATAAGTAATTTGTAAACTATAAGATGGGGATCAGAGGTAACTTTTTAAAAATATATTTCTAATTTAATTCAAAAAGGTAAAGATTTTTTTATTGAGGATTGAATATGTGATGTGTTACATGGTGTTTGTTCACGCCGTCTTAGGTTGGGTTTCTTAGTAAGAGAAGGGTTAAGAGGCGCTCAGTTATATTCAGAATGATTTCAGTGATTATTAAATACATAATGTGAGGACTTAAGAGACAATAGCCGGAGTCAGCTTACAGAAGGACGGCCTCAGATCACATAGTTGTAGCATCACGTGGCTTATATTCCTCTGGTGTGATCCTGGAATCACATCAAAGAACACGAGACACTGCCCTGCCAGGATTTCATCTTCAGACCGTTCACACAAGTCACTGCACGTATGTGACTCCCCTACCACTGCTGGCATCGGCCACCTCTGTGACCGCCATGTGTCGTGACATCGGTGTCTGCCACTAGGACCCATCAAGGTGGTTTATAAAATGTCAGATTATTAAGTGGGAACAATTAGTAAACATCATATGAGGAAGGTTATAGAGGTTTCCAACAACAACCGGCAGCCTGAGATGAGGACTCGTACAATGTGACGCACAATCCAGCTCTGTGCTGCATGTCCTGTCTGACAGTCTGTTTGATAGGTAGACATTTCAACAACCCAAATCTTCTATAGGGTTGTCAGGCAGCTTGTTCATAGCAACCAGTCCATCTCAGATCATTTAGGTCTTCAGCTGGTATTACGGAGTTATTCTGTCATTAAGCATTGTTTATATGGGGGAATACCGTCCTGTACATTGCCACGTGCATGAGGCTTACATTTAAGACAAAAGATGAAGCATCTCCAAAATTTCTGGATTACTGAATCCCACATTAGAAGGAACCTCATTGCTGCATAACCGTCCAATGCTTTTACAGTAAAGAATCCTTTTTCCGTTTTCCCGCAGCTCCTGATCTGAATGAGCGCCATGTGAAATATAAATGATATCATTACATACATTTTGCATGGTCTGTGTCCTTTTATACTTAAATACTCTGCTGTAGTGAATGGTTCAGATAATGACAGTATATTATGGAATTACTATTTAAGCTCGTCTCCCTCATCACATGGCTGCCTGGCGCAGGACACGTAAATAACGGAGAGAGGTCTGGGAATAGGTTTTCTGGTGACATCCCGCACGGGTGAAACACATTGTCCGGCAGAATTAACATTCCCTCCGGCCGCGATCACACATCACATACATTATCTTCTGCATGAGAACAACGTTACAAGTCTCACACGTGAACAGTCAAAGTCATAAAGACGGAGGCAGCCGGCGAGGGGTCACGTCCCCCCAGGAGTGCTCAATGCTCAAACCTAAGAAGTTTCATTCTAGATGAGGAATTGCAGCTGATTCTGCAGCCCATAGAACACCGCAAAGTGTGAAGGGCCCGGACTCCTGACCACCGTCACCACATATTCAGACTCCCGGGGAAGACCCCCCCCACATGGACTCCTGACCACCGTCACCACATATTCAGACTCCCGGGGAAGACCCCCCCACATGGACTCCTGACCACCGTCACCACATATTCATAGATTCCCGGGGAAGACCCCCCCCCACATGGACTCCTGACCACCATCACCACATATTCAGACTCCCGGGGAAGACCCCCCCACATGGACTCCTGACCACCGTCACCACATATTCATAGATTCCCGGGGAAGACCCCCCCCCCACATGGACTCCTGTCCACCGTCACCACATATTCAGACTCCCGGGGAAGACCCCCCCACATGGACTCCTGACCACCGTCACCACATATTCATAGATTCCCGGGGAAGACCCCCCCCCACATGGACTCCTGACCACCGTCACCACATATTCAGACTCCCGGGGAAGACCCCCCCACATGGACTCCTGACCACCGTCACCACATATTCATAGATTCCCGGGGAAGACCCCCCCCCCACATGGACTCCTGACCACCGTCACCACATATTCAGACTCCCGGGGAAGACCCCCCCACATGGACTCCTGACCACCCTCACCACATATTCATAGACTCCCGGGGACGACACCCCCCCACATGGATTTCTGGAGGCCGCCGCCACATTGTCCTTTTTTTCCCTGTAAGAATTCCTAATAAAACCTGTAAGATTCCCTGGTCCCGCCGTCCTAACTTCATCATCACTCGAGTAATGGAGGTCTCCACAGAATCTCTCTTTTTATCAAATGGTGACCACGACTTACAATGGAGATGAAAGATGGCCGACCAATGCCAACATGTCCTACAGCCACCGTGTCCTATAGACAATGAGATGGGGGCATCTCATACCAGAAGATCCCACCAAAGTACAGTGGAAAACCAAACCGTAGAAGAAAATCTCCATTATTGCTACTGGAGGCTCCAAGAATCACTCACCCGTACAACTGATGATATTATAGTATCCCAATATAATAGTGTATGAGATCCCATTATAATATAGTAGTAGATCCCATCATAACAGTATAAGAACCCATTATAATATAGTAGTAGATCCCGCCTTAATACAATATAGGATCCCATTATAATATAGTAGAAGATCCCATCATAATACAGTATAAGATTCTATTATAATGTAGTAGATCCCAACATAATACAATATAGGATCCCATCATAATATAGTAGTAGATCCCACCATAATACCATATAAGATCCCATCATAATATAGTAGTAGATAGCACAATACAGTATAAGATTCTATTATAATGTAGTAGATCCCACCATAATACAGTATAAGATCCCATTAGAATATAGTGGTTTATCCCACCGTAGTACAATATAAGATTCTATTATAATGTAGTAGATCCCACCATAATACAATATAGGATCCCATCATAACATAGTATAAGATCCCATCATAATATAGTAATAGATCCCACCATAATACAGTATAAGATCCCATTATAATATAGTAGTAGATTCCACCATTCTAGATAAGATTCTATTATAATGTAGTAGATCCCACCATAATACAGTATAAGATCCCATTATAATATAGTAGTAGATCCCACCATTCTAGATAAGATTCTATTATAATGTAGTAGATCCCACCATAATACAGTATAAGATCTCATTATAATATAGTAGATCCCACCATAATACAGTATAAGATCCCATTATAATATTGTAGTAGATCCCCCATAATACAGTATAAGATCCCATTATAATATAGTAGTAGATCCCGCCATAATACAGTATTAGACCTTCGTCATCAAAAACCAGTAGATCTTGCCATCATAAACCGGTAGATCCTCTAATAATACAGCTTTTAATGCATCAAAACTGCGATAAAACCAGCACGTGTGAATATAGCCTGACACTTAACGTGAATCAGTAAATCAGACATCAACTCTACATTGCAATCACATGCCGAATTTAAGGAGAATAGAGTGAAGTGATCCAGAAATGATGGGGCTGCGGTGAGCCCCGTCCCTCTCAGCGCGGCTATCAGTGGATTTCGCTGGCACATATTTGACTGTCAAATTATCCATAAAGACATAGGAAAATGTGATCAATCTCGACTTCCCTATTTATTTTTGATTAACAAATTAATTTCTAAAAAAACATAAAATGCTGCAGAGAATAAATTTATCTGTTTGTTTAACATTCTTATTATGTCAACATCTCTGCTACTTGTCTGTGAACGGCACCAATGACAAATACGACTTTAGATCTGCAGCCAGAATGACGAGAGAATCCTCACTGCAGCATGGAATTACAGATGATACAATATGAAGAGGTCTTCCAGGTATGGGGCGCGTTCCTTCCCATCCTGAGGGGGGCGCAGTTCACTTCCCATTTGTATCTGTAGCATTTTCTGGTGCAATAGATCAGTACATGGAGGAATGTGTGTCCCCTGGTGTGATCACGGCTCCCACTCTTCTCCTGAAGACAGATGGTGACATAAATATACACCACGTAGAAGTAGACTTGTTTCATTCGCTTTCTGTACAAATAATGTGAACATCCATGTGAAAGACAGTGACGTCTGCTCCGACATGAGACCTTGGCCAACGGTGAAAATTAGGAAGCAAAAGTGGGGTACTCTATCAAAACAATGGAAATACCTGGACACCATAGCAATGACACTGACACTTGGGGTGCAGGATAATGATACTGACACTTGGGGTACAGGATAATGATACGCTGACACTTGGGGTACAGGACAACTACACGCTGACACTTGGGGTACAGGATAATGATAAACTGACACTTGGGGTACAGGATAATTATAAGCTGACACTTGGGGTACAGGATAATGATAAGCTGACACTTGGGGTACAGGATAATGACACGCTGACACTTGGGGTACAGGATAATGACACGCTGACACTTGGGGTGCAGGATAAGGACACACTGATACTTGGGGTACAGGATAATGACACGCTGACACTTGGGGTACAGGATAATGACACGCTGACACTTGGGGTACAGGATAAGGATACGCTGACACTTGGGGTGCAGGATAATGACACGCTGACACTTGGGGTGCAGGATAATGACACGCTGACACTTGGGGTACAGGATAATGACACGCTGACACTTGGGGTGCAGGATAAGGACACACTGATACTTGGGGTACAGGATAACGACACGCTGACACTTGGGGTACAGGATAACGACACACTGATACTTGGGGTACAGGATAATGGCAGACACTTGGGGTACAGGATAATGATACGCTGACACTTGGGGTACTGGACAATGACATTGACACTTGGGGTACAGGATAATGACACTGATACTTGGGGTAGAGGATAACGACACGCTGACACTTGGGGTGCATGATAATGACACGCTGACACTTGGGGTACAGGATAATGATAAGCTGACACTTGGGGTACAGGATAACGACACACTGACACTTGGGGTAGAGGATAACGGCACGCTGACACTTGGGGTACAGGATAACGACACGCTGACACTTGGGGTACAGGATAATGACACTGATACTTGGGGTACAGGATAATGATAAGCTGACACTTGGGGTACAGGATAACGACACGCTGACACTTTGGGTACAGGATAATGATACGCTGACACTTGGGGTACAGGATAATGATACGCTGACACTTGGGGTACAGGATAATGACACACTGACACTTGGGGTACAGGATGACACTTGGGGTACAGGATAATGACACTGACACTTGGTTTACAGGATGACACTTGGGGTACAGGATAATGACACGCTGACACTTGGGGTACAGGATAATGACACGCTGATACTTGGGGTACAGGATAATGACACGCTGACACTTGGGGTGCAGGATAATGACACGCTGACACTTGGTTTACAGGATGACACTTGGGGTACAGGATAATGACACTGACACTTGGTTTACAGGATGACACTTGGGGTACAGGATAATGACACGCTGACACTTGGGGTACAGGATAATGACACGCTGACACTTGGGGTACAGGATAATGACACGCTGACACTTGGGGTGCAGGATAATGACACGCTGACACTTGGGGTGCAGGATAATGACATGCTGACACTTGGGGTGCAGGATAATGACATGCTGACACTTGGGGTACAGGATAACGACACGCTGACACTTGGTTTACAGGATGACACTTGGGGTACAGGATAATGACACGCTGACACTTGGGGTACAGGATAATGACACGCTGACACTTGGGGTGCAGGATAATGACACGCTGACACTTGGGGTGCAGGATAATGACACGCTGACACTTGGGGTGCAGGATAATGACACGCTGACACTTGGGGTGCAGGATAATGACACGCTGACACTTGGGGTGCAAGATAATGACACACTGACACTTGGGGTACAGGATAATGACACGCTGACACTTGGGGTACAGGATAATGACACGGACACTTGGGGTGCAGGATAATGACACGCTGACACTTGGGGTGCAGGATAATGACACGGACACTTGGGGTGCAGGATAATGACACGGACACTTGGGGTGCAGGATAATGACACGCTGACACTTGGGGTACAGGATAATGACACGCTGACACTTGGGGTGCAGGATAATGACACGCTGACACTTGGGGTGCAGGATAATGACACGCTGACACTTGGGGTACAGGATAATGACACGCTGACACTTGGGGTACAGGATAATGACACGCTGACACTTGGGGTGCAGGATAATGACACGCTGACACTTGGGGTGCAGGATAATGACACGCTGACACTTGGGGTGCAGGATAATGACACGCTGACACTTGGGGTGCAGGATAATGACACGCTGACAGTTGGGGTGCAGGATAATGACACGCTGACAGTTGGGGTGCAGGATAATGACACGGACACTTGGGGTGCAGGATAATGACACGGACACTTGGGGTGCAGGATAATGACATGCTGACACTTGGGGTACAGGATAATGACACGCTGATACTTGGGGTACAGGATAAGGACACTGACACTTGGGGTACAGGATAATGACACGCTGACACTTGGGGTGCAGGATAATGACACGCTGACACTTGGGGTACAGGATAATGACACGCAGACACTTGGTTTACAGGATGACACTTGGGGTACAGGATAATGACACTGACACTTGGTTTACAGGATGACACTTGGGGTACAGGATAATGACACGCTGACACTTGGGGTACAGGATAATGACACGCTGACACTTGGGGTACAGGATAATGACCCGCTGACACTTGGGGTGCAGGATAATGACACGCTGACACTTGGGGTGCAGGATAATGACACGCTGACACTTGGGGTGCAGGATAATGACATGCTGACACTTGGGGTACAGGATAACGACACGCTGACACTTGGTTTACAGGATGACACTTGGGGTACAGGATAATGACACGCTGACACTTGGGGTACAGGATAATGACACGCTGACACTTGGGGTACAGGATAATGACACGGACACTTGGGGTGCAGGATAATGACACGGACACTTGGGGTGCAGGATAATGACACGGACACTTGGGGTACAGGATGACACTTGGGGTACAGGATAATGACACACACTTGGTTTACAGGAGGACACTTGGGGTACTGGATAATGACACGCTGACACTTGGGTACAGGATAATGACACACTGACACTTGGGGTACAGGATAACGACACGCTGACACTTGGGTACAGGATAATGACACGCTGACACTTGGGGTGCAGGATAATGACACGCTGACACTTGGGGTACAGGATAATGACACGGACACTTGGGGTACAGGACTATTCTTTGGCGGTGCTGCGTACATACTGGTGACACCCCGTTCTTGTACGGCTCTGTAGATGATCTGCGGGGACGTCTCCATACATCGTGTCTTATCCTCCGCACATTTCCCTCCATCAGATAAGGTCTGCAGATCGCCCCTGATATGTTCTCCATCTGCTGCGGTAATGGACAGATGAGGTTTTCTCCTGGCGGGAGCTGACACGCTGCGATACTCCAGATCACTCGCACATACGGTTAGGATTATGGTTTGTGAAAGCACAACAGGTGGGTCACATAAAAGGTCACAGAAGTTTTGTTCACGAGGCCAAACACACGGTTCTCATTATCCGTAATAAAAACAGAAGCAGTTAATAAAAATCTATCATTGCGGTAACAGGTCTGGTGCGCGGCTCGGAGCAGCGCCCGCGTGTTGGACATGCGCTCACAGTAAGTTTGTCGAATCAAATAACACTCAGTTGAATTTACGGGTCCGGGGTCTGTCTGGTGGAACATAAAGGCCTCTATGTAGGCAGCCGGCAGACTGCAGCGGGGTTTTTACTTTTGGAGGGGTGTTAAAATCCGCAGCTGAAGATTTGTGCAATTGACATCGGCATCTCTTCCTTTGGTTGGGGTGAGAGAATGATGTGACGGGTTTTGTCGAGCAATATGAGGTGTCAATTGGTGCATATGTGGTGTAATTACACCCCAGTCTCATCATTACAATGTAAGAACAATGAAGCGTCTGACGGCGGAGCACGCGCAATACTTCATCCGGAGACAAAAATACCACAACAGCTCAATGACACCCCAAACTCCGGCAAGACCCCCAGAAGAGACTGCACCTGTGACCGCGGGACGTCTAAACCCAACTCCACCTGCGGCACCGCACTGGCTGTTACTGGGGAAGAGTTTAGGACAACAGAGTTTTTGAATCCACTTGTCAGTCATGTTACAGATAAACCAGTCCACAGAGGAGACCGCGGCAGTAAAGTGGTGGAAATGAGCGCTGCCTCCCCCGCGCCTCGACCACCGCTCCTCCCCAGCAGGATGCTTAGCATGGCACCGGGTCATGGCACCGGGTCAGTGGGTGAAGTGGACGGAGGTCTCAGTGTAACATCACCCAAAGGCCCGCAATGACCTGGAGCTCTGGCCCTGCATACATTGCTCTGACAACTCATCTTTCTTACAGCCCCGACAACCCGGTTTACTGGCCACGCCCACAATATTGTGCACTGTTCTTCTAATAGAAAAATGTTACCTGACTAAGTGACGGTGATGAGGCGGAGCACGCGAGGGACGCACCGGGCCTTTCAATGATCAAGTGATATTTGCACGTTCTTGGGCTCTAATCATAAAGGTGAAACAAGGACGTCTCCGACGTATGGGGTCTTCTTCCCGGGGGCATCACTCAGGAGTCTTTTTTGCTGGATCAGGACACAATATCGTAACCGCTGATCACACTGGATCACACCGGATCACACCGGATCTTTCATATTTTCTGACACTATGAATTTCTTTTAAATATGAGAACCTTGTAACGATGCAAGAAAAATGTTAATTCCCCATTCCGTATATTTCTAAACCTCTGGCCCTGAACAAATCAGAAATTCCCGTCTGAACAATCCGCACCCTGGAACCGGCGCCGCCGCTGCACAAAAAGGAGATTGGTTTTATTAGTCAAGAAATCTCACAGGTTAATTGTGCAACCGCGTTCCGGACCAACAGAAATGCCTCTTATCTGTGCTGTGTTTAGACTAAACATTCCTCTGTAGCGCGCCGTGTGAAGACGGCGAGCGCCCGGCACCAGCAGCGCTTTCTGTGCAATTTCGCAAATTGTTGCTTGCGCTGCAGTGTCGGACGTGGCGAGCGCCGGTTGTGGAGTAACGTCGCGCTCTGTCCTCTCCCCACCAGGATAAATTAGTAGCTTAGAAAGGTGACGAGGGCTTTACTGGTGAAATGTCTTTTCTCTGTCCCCGGGAAACACAAGACGCTAAATATAAGTAGAAGAATGAGGGGTTTGTCACTGACATTTTCCACAAGGTATAAAAACCCACAGCATCAGAGAGAAGTTTTATATTCTTTACAGAAGGTCACGTCCATCGCCGGAGAGCGCTCACGAAGGACACAAAACCTCTGTCTCGGATGTTAATTAGAAAACGAGGCCCCGTCGCAGCAGACGGAAAAGATAGAAAAACGCCACATATTTTCCCTGGTCGCAATTAATGTTTACAAGACAAGCGATGATTTCACCCACTTATGTCTTGTCCTGGACGGAATGGAAATGACGGTGGTGATAGTTATGATTATAAATCTACACCAGGTTAATGCTGCCATGATATTAGTCCTTGTAAAACGCGATTAAAAAAAACGGAACACAAAAATAAAACATAAATTACAATCATTCAATCTGCAGGCTGCAAAAGTAGTGTGAGCAACAATGGCGGACTAGCCCGATGAGCAACAATGGCGGACTAGCCCGATGAGCAACAATGGCAGACTAGCCCGATGAGCAACAGTGGCGGACTAGCCCGATGAGCAACAGTGGCGGACTAGCCCGATGAGCAACAATGGCGGACTAGCCCGATGAGCAACAATGGCGGACTAGCCCGATGAGCAACAGTGGCGGACTAGCCCGATGAGCAACAATGGCGGACTAGCCCGATGAGCAACAATGGCGGACTAGCCCGATGAGCAACAATGGCGGACTAGCCCGATGAGCAACAATGGCGGATGAGCCTGATGAGCAACAGTGGCGGACGAGTCTGATGAGCAACAATGGTGGACTAGCCTGATGAGCAACAATGGCGGACTATCCTGATGAGCAACAATGGCGGACTAGCCTGATGAGCAACAATGGCGGACTAGCCTGATGAGAAACAATGGCGGACTAGCCTGATGAGCCACAATGGCGGACTAGCCTGATGAGCCACAATGGCGGACTAGCCTGATGAGCAACAATGGCGGACTAGCCTGATGAGCAACAATGGCGGACTTTCCTGATGAGCAACAATGGCGGACTAGCCTGATGAGCAACAATGGCGGACTAGCCTGATGAGCAACAATGGCGGACTAGCCTGATGAGCAACAATGGCAGACTAGCCTGATGAGCAACAATGGCGGACGAGCCTGATGAGCAACAATGGCGGACGAGCCTGATGAGCAACAATGGCGGACTAGCCTGATGAGCAACAATGGCGGACGAGCCTGATGAGCAACAATGGCGGACGAGCCTGATGAGCAACAATGGCGGACGAGCCTGATGAGCAACAATGGCGGACGAGCCTGATGAGCAATAATGGCGGACTAGCCTGATGAGCAACAATGGCGGACTAGCCTGATGAGCCACAATGGCGGACTAGCCTGATGAGCAACAATGGTGGACGAGCCTGATGAGCAACAATGGCGGACGAGCCTGATAAGCAATAATGGCGGACTAGACTGATGAGCAACAATGGCGGACGAGCCTGATGAGCCACAATGGCGGACGAGCCTGATGAGCCACAATGGCGGACGAGCCTGATGAGCCACAATGGCGGACTAGCCTGATGAGCAACAATGGCGGACGAGCCTGATGAGCCACAATGGCGGACTAGCCTGATGAGCAACAATGGAGGACTAACCTGATGAGCAACAATGGCGGACTAACCTGATGAGCAACAATGGCGGACGAGCCTGATGAGAACCAATGGGGGACAAGCCTGATGAGCAACAATGGCGGACTAGCCTGATGAGAACCAATGGGGGACAAGCCTGATGAGCAACAATGGCGGACTAGCCTGATGAGGAACAATAGCGGACACGCCTGATGAGAACCAATGGGGGACAATTATCAAACTTGAACAATGGCAGCCAAATCCTCACCTCTGAGTCCATGATCGGGATGCGGAGTTGTGTATTGTATATTTTATAGCCCATTCACACGCTCAGGAAAATATCTGAACGGAATAATGAACGCACTGTGGGGTTTGCTCATTGTTGCTGCGGATTATCCTCCTTGAATTACAATGGGGCTAATCCACATGCGGATCCGCTGGCCAATCTGTGGTAAAATCGGAGTTACAGCTGCAAATTTTCCGCCGCAGATTTGCCTATCGCAAATCTCTGCCATGTGTATACGGAATAACAATGGAGGCCACACTTCGGCTGTGTTCACACATTCTGGTCGTGTGCCGCAAATATTTTACTGTGAATTGCTGTGGTTTTGTGCTGCAGTTATCGCCCGTGCAGTTTTTACAGGTGGAACATGTTTTTACCGCGTCTCACCTGTAAACCCTTGCTGCCAATAACTGCATTGCGAAACCGCGGTAAACCACTTGCGGGTTTGTGGAACAGTTTTGTGAAAACAGCCTTATAGCCCCGGCCAGACCTGACCCCAAACAATAGTGACTAAGCCACAACCGAAGCCCCGCGACGCCATTATGAGGATTAAAAGTTGCGTTACTAAAAGTCTAATTTACACGGTTACTTCAAGGTGAGGAATCGACGTATAATTCGGACGTGCGTCATCAGATGAGAGTTCTGAAGGTGAAATTATTTCACGAGATTCACAAACAACATCTATTAAAAAAAACAGAAAAACAATATTTTTTCGGAACATTAAAGAGCCGCTCATTAGTAGTATAAAGGCTGCGCTGACTTCAATGGTGCCGGTCTCTACATGGTAACGAAGCGCCGAGCGCAGCGACGTCTAGTAAAGTGCGCACCCGCCATGTAGACAGGAAACACACTGACGGCTTTCATCAAACCAACGTCTTTCCAGCAGAAGTTTCATCGCAGCGCAAATGCTGCACAAAGCGGAGACTGGGCCTGAAAATGGAACAGCTCATTGAATTGTCTGGGTCGGTGTGCGCTGTGAAAACGGACAGCACGCAGGCGAGAAATACGTTCATGTGAATAAGGCCCTAGACAGACGCTGCATATATTACATCTACATGTGGATGGAGGAAAAGACCCCCCCCCCCCCAGTCCGCCAAGAAACCCCCAAACGTCACACCACTGGAAACATTCTCCACGGAGGGAAGAAATTCTCTGCAGACGATGCCAGACGGGGCAATACCGGCCATTACTGCCACGGGGGGGGGGGGGGTTCTGTGAAATTCCCGTTTAGATTGTGACGTCGGTTTCTTCTGGTTTTTGTGGAGTTCCTTCTCCAGATCTTTATATTCTGCGTGAAGTTCATATAATGATATGTTTATATCGGATGAAAAAAAGAAATCAAAAACTTTACATCAAATCCAACCTATAATCCTACCGTGTGGATCCAGAAAAAGAACCCCCCCCCCCCCCCCCCCCATGAGGCAGATGTCAATTGCTCCAGATTATGTGGAAAATTCTTCCCCGACTCCAAATCGGAATCATCCCGGGATCAGCGACATCTCCAGAATCGGACACCTATAAGGCGCCATTCACATCACGTTACGGCCCTGATTATCGTCTTCGTCACCAGAAGAGAGTTCTTCGGCCTCAGTCGGGCTGGTGTACGTTGGTATATATTTTTTTGACGGATAGAATAGTGTAGACTGCGGGATTCCATCCTGGGGGGTCCCACAAGAAAATATATACCACACGGTCTACGTTTTTTGTGTGTGATGGACACCACCGTACGGCATCGTCACTGGTATATGTTAAAGGTAAAGCTCCGGGAGCTCCCAACATGACATATCTGTAGAGCAACGTCAGAGCCGGACCCCCGGGCAGAGCGCTATCTGATGCTTCACTCGGGGACCCCAGCGCTGACGTCACTCTTCATACATAGACAGCGACCTCCAGAGTTTTCCCAGGGCCGGTCCCCGGCGACATATCCCGCTGCATGTCATACCGTGGGATACGTAGGTTCCTTTCATCGGTGGTATACGTCGGGGGTCTTCCAGAAATATACCTCAGGCGGAAGACCTAAACGTGACGTGAACGGGGCCAAGCTTGTAATATCTGCCAAGACAGAATAAACCAACACAACACGACGGGACAGAGCGGTGTGATTCCTGGAAACGATCACCCCACAGGCTTAGATACAACACATGATGTGCTTAGATATACAGCAGCTCAGCAGACAGCATCACACAGGATAGGCTTAGATACACCGGCTCAGTACAATAGGCTTAGATACACCGGCACCGTACGATAGGCTTAGATACACCGGCTCAGTACAATAGGCTTAGATACACAGGCTCAGTAGCACACGATAGGCTTAGATACACATGCTCAGTACGATAGGCTTATATACATGTGCTCAGTAGCACACAATAGGCTTAGATACACGTGCTCAGTAGCACACAATAGGCTTAGATACACGTGCTCAGTAGCACACAATAGGCTTAGATACACATGCTCAGTAGCACACAATAGGCTTAGATACATGTGCTCAATAGCACACAATAGGCTTAGATACACGTGCTCAGTAGAACACAATAGGCTTAGATACATGTGTTCAGTAGCACACAATAGGCTTAGATACACGTGCTCAGTAGCACACAATAGGCTTAGATACACGTGCTCAGTAGCACACAATAGGCTTAGATACACGTGCTCAGTAGCACACAATAGGCTTAGATACACGTGCTCAGTAGCACACAATAGGCTTAGATACACGTGCTCAGTAGCACACAATAGGCTTAGATACACGTGCTCAGTAGCACACAATAGGCTTAGATACATGTGCTCAGTAGCACACAATAGGCTTAGATGCATGTGCTCAGTAGCACACAATAGGCTTAGATACATGTGCTCAGTAGCACACAATAGGCTTAGATACATGTGCTCAGTAGCACACAATAGGCTTAGATGCATGTGCTCAGTAGCACACAATAGGCTTAGATGCATGTGCTCAGTAGCACACAATAGGCTTAGATACGCATGCTCAGTAGCACACAATAGGCTTAGATACACGTGCTCAGTAGCACACAATAGGCTTAGATACACGTGCTCAGTAGAACACAATAGGCTTAGATACATGTGCTCAGTAGCACACAATAGGCTTAGATACACGTGCTCAGTAGCACACAATAGGCTTAGATACACGTGCTCAGTAGCACACAATAGGCTTAGATACACGTGCTCAGTAGCACACAATAGGCTTAGATACACGTGCTCCGTAGCACACAATAGGCTTAGATACACGTGCTCAATAGCACAGAATAGGCTTAGATACACGTGCTCAGTAGAACACAATAGGCTTAGATACATGTGCTCAGTAGCACACAATAGGCTTAGATACACGTGCTCAGTAGCACACAATAGGCTTAGATACACGTGCTCAGTAGCACACAATAGGCTTAGATACACGTGCTCAGTAGCACACAATAGGCTTAGATGCATGTGCTCAGTAGCACACAATAGGCTTAGATACATGTGATCAGTAGCACACAATAGGCTTAGATACACATGCTCAGTAGAACACAATAGGCTTAGATACATGCGCTCAGTAGCACACAATAGGCTTAGATACACGTGCTCAGTAGCACACGATAGGCTTAGATACATGTGCTCAGTAGCACACAATAGGCTTAGGTACATGTGCTCAGTAGCACACAATAGGCTTAGATACATGTGCTCAGTAGCACACAATAGGCTTAGATACATGTGCTCAGTAGCACACGATAGGCTTAGATACATGTGCTCAGTAGCACACAATAGGCTTAGATACACGTGCTCAGTAGCACACAATAGGCTTAGATACATGTGCTCAGTAGCACACGATAGGCTTAGATACATGTGCTCAGTAGCACACAATAGGCTTAGATACACGTGCTCAGTAGCACACAATAGGCTTAGATACATGTGCTCAGTAGCACACAATAGGCTTAGATACATGTGCTCAGTAGCACACGATAGGCTTAGATACATGTGCTCAGTAGCACACAATAGGCTTAGATACACGTGCTCAGTAGCACACAATAGGCTTAGATACATGTGCTCAGTAGCACACGATAGGCTTAGATACATGTGCTCAGTAGCACACAATAGGCTTAGATACACGTGCTCAGTAGCACACAATAGGCTTAGATACATGTGCTCAGTAGCACACGGTCTTGACTTTATTCTATAATAATTGAGGTACAACGACCTGTGCACCCCCTGGTATCTCAGCTCCTTGGATGATCCCGAGTAGTAATAATGTGAAGTGCAGGGAGTCGGTGATAAAGGTAATGAGCTCCGGAGACCAGTGAATGACTTCTCCGGATGTAGCCGCGTGGAGAAGGAAATAGGACGGGGCCACTGCTGGTATCTGTACTAATAAGTCACCGCGGCCGCCGCACTTTCATTCTGCTCAATGGTCAGAGGCTTCCTCTCATTTGCTTACAATGTCCCTTTCTGACATGACCGATGGCCGGACTGTGAGATAATCGCCGTCTATGGGAAATGAAAAGTCGTAATAAAAATGTCTGTGGAGGGGGAGGGGAGAGATGTCCGCTCAGCCGCCCCCTTCTATCCCGGTCACCGTCCTGCGACTTCCATTCAATTTCATCATTTATGTTTAATTCTTAAAAATGTCAGTAGACGACGGCGCCGCGAGCCTAGAAGTGCACGGTCAGAATATCTCCGATGTCCCGGTGTAAGCCTGCGGATCACAGAGCAAACGCTGGAAATGAATGGAACATGAACCTCCAGCCCGGCGGTGCGACTGGATCCTGCCGGAAAGTGTCACTGACGCCTCCCATGTGACAGACCAACAGAACACGCACATCCACATGTTTAAAAGGTTCTTCAACCCCCCCAAAAAACATTGACAGTTGCTCCAAACGAAAGAAAAAAAAAAAAATTCTTGCAGATACGGTGGACGCCGCGGTTCTTCTGCCACGCTCTATTGTCGTCGCACATTGATGAGGTGTCGCTGCAAAATGACAACAGAGGGGAGCGGAGGACCCGTGAGGAGCGGAGGACCCGTGAGGAGCGGAGGACCCGTGAGGAGCGGAGGACCCGTGAGGAGCGGAGGACCCGTGAGGAGCGGAGGACCCGTGAGGAGCGGAGGACCCGTGAGGAAGGGGCTGCAGCAAAGTCAAAAAGGTCAATCTAGAACTATTTCGTTATTTGTTTTTTACTTCGGGCCCACAAAGCGCCCATCCCCCGAGTGACGGGACCTGGGACCAGTGCGGCCGCTGTCTGTACAGGGGGTCCTCCTCCTCCTCCTCTCCCGGGAATCAGGACATCCCAGTTTATTCTCGAACAGTTGCTCCTCAGAAAGGTAAGTGAGTAAGGCCTCGTGCACACATTGCAGTGATTAATATTTGTACATCAAATCAGGAGCGGATCCTAAACACAGGAGAAATATAAGAGACAGATTTTTATAGGTTTTCTCTGCTTTGCGTCAACTCCTGGTTTTGGCTTCAAAATACTGACCAATACTGCAATGTGTGAATGAAGCCTAAAAGGATTGGTCACGAAACGCTAAAGGTGCAACTCTCAATATGTTAAATGGCAAGAGGCAAACGTCTCGTCCCACAGCTGAGGGTTTGTTACAGTGTGTCAGTGTAGGGTATCCGCTGTCAGCTAAACACGGCAGCAGCACAAATCTCTCTCCGGTCTTGAACCCCAAGCCTGTATGGCGGCCGCATGGTTTATATACGTCTATATCAGTCAGTGTCTCACTCCAGAACCAGATCCTTATAGGAAACGCTCCGATGGGATCACGTTCGGGTTCCAGTTTGTAGCATTTCTTTGGATTGCAGCCTCGTAAAATGACAACGTCAGGACTCCTGAAGTACAGACCTATCCCGTGCCGGCATCACCAGATAGACAGACTCTTCCCTGCGGAGCGGTCTTATGGCTCACATAGGGGCACAGAGTCACCGTTGGAGCGAACGGAACAGTCAGGAGCGGACAGCAGCCGAGGACGAGGAGTGAAATCAGAGACCTCAGATCTGGCCGGTGGCAAAGGAGTGAAAAGCCTTTAAGGAAAGAGGAGGATTTTATACTTTTATATCGGGGGGACCGTCTGCAGCTCCAGATATTCTTGGCCAAATCATCCACCTTTATCTCCAAGACACGAGAGCAAATGTGGAGAGGACCAGGTGAGACCCCAGCTCCACATCATGACCCCCAAAACCCACACCCAGAAAGAGACTCCTTCCACTCGCCCACAGTGGCCACCATTACAATTGTTTTATCCACAAATGGCTGAGTAATTATTGAAGGCTCCAGAAGTCTCGGACGTTACTCGGGATGAGCTCCTAAGATATCTCCATGTAACCTTAGCTTTACACGAGGACAAGAGGAATTCCCCCCACAGGACGGGGGTGGGGGACACATTCTATGACAAGCGTTAAGCCTCTAAAAGACGTTTTAAAAGTTCTGCGAAAGTTTAGCCCTCACTGCACTGGACTCCGGTATTAATGAGTCCCCAGTAACTCCGGCCACACATGGGGAGGCGCTGAAGAGTCCTCCAAGAGCGGAAACCTTCCCAAATACTCCTTATAGGAACAGAGACAACTCAAAGCCAGAAGAAGAAGTGACAAAAAGACAAGGACCCCATCAGAATCGTCCCAAAACATGATGGGAGTGATGGGAAAACCATGAAACATTTCCGTACGTTACGGTGGTTACTCCAGGGATCATTATCATCGCCATCAGGGGACCAGTAATATAAAGTAAAATAGAACATAAAAGTAGCATCTGCCGTTGATAAAAAAAATGACAATAAAATGATTGTGTGACTTTAGGCCCTTTTACACCGGCCAATTATCGGGCAGACAATTCAGAGCACTCGTTCCCGATCGTTGCCCGTTGTAAACAGCGTCGACATGTCGCAAATGCGTTACCGACGGCTGCAGTTTGTGAATGGAGCCAACGAGCAGCCATTGACCAGCTGTATCGCTCGGCGTTCATTTTCACACCAGTATCGGGCCGTATAAAATGACCTTCACACTGCAGCTCCGATTGTTCTGATTGTCTGTTGTGTTTAAGCACAAGCTCAGCAGGAAGTCCGTACACGGAGGGGATTCCCAGAACCGTAACCAGCAAATCATTAATCATTTAGAACTAGATCACCAGGAAGAAAAAGATGATGAGGGGAGGGGCCTCTTAGGGGGAGGAGCCTGCAGTTCAGCTTTGAGTGGCAGCCGACAGTCTGGGCAGTTGTGGGGGGTGTTACTCAATCTCCACTCATGAAGAAAACCACTAAACCCTGCGGTCTATTTTTGACCAAACGCTCTGTCCACACTGGTGTCTTATCCATGGCTGAAGGCCACAAGAACAGCCCCCCATCAGCGGACGGTTTCCCTTTAAGGAATGATGGTTGTATCATGTGAGCCGTGATTGCCTGCGGTCCGGACGATGCCTTCAGCAGGTTGTAGCATTATCAGAGAGATTACGAGTCGGTAACGTTACAAAAACATTCTGCACAATTATCATCAGCCGTGAAAACTGCGATCAGATGCGACATTGTCAACCTTTTAAAAAAAGAAAAAAAGTCTCCTCGAGATCTCCGGCTTTCTGTTCTTTTATGTGTGAATGGAGCCTTCTGCCTGTGTAGCGGAGGTGTGAACACACACGGCCTCGCCAGCATTGTCCTCCCCGGATTCACCACACATTACATAAAATACACCTCAAATTGAAAGCTCTCCGGCTGCAGCTGCCCCATTATTATTTAAAATGTCATTATCTTTTTGTTTTCGGTTATGCATCATTAACGAGTCTATGTGAAGGACATCAAAGGAAAAGCTCTACTCCCAAAACATATAGCTTCCTTAATAAATCACAAATAATTGGAACATGTTTAATCTGAAAGTCCTTTTATTTTCTTGCAATTGCAGCGTGAGGTAATAAATGCGCGCACTCCGAGGAAAAAAAACACGAAAAATAAAAAACATAGGATACGAAAGGACATAAAACCAGAATCAGCTGAAGAGAATTCTCCGGAGTCTCCAGATCCAGCTCATGAATAATGAACTCTGTCCAGCCCCAGAATGGGATCCAGGTCTCCGAAAAGGTAACCCAACCCAAGAAGGGACAGAAAACAAACCGCAATGAACTTCAGCGATTCACAGCCGTCACCTGGAACCAGAGAGTCCCCGATTTAAAACGAAAGCTGAATTTCCAGACAGTCATTTTCTTTCGATTTTCTAAGAGGTTTCAAAGAAGAGTAAAATCCTGAATTGTAAGAAATTATTTAAAGGGCTTCAAAAATTCATAGATTTCATTCCAAAAATAAGAGGAAAATGTTCTACTGAAAAGTAAAATCTGATGATAAAATCCAAAGACTGTGACGTAGCCGGAGAATCCGGAGCAGCCACATCCGTCTATGATGGGAATCCAGAAATACGGATTCCGATGGTTTATTAGGACTTTACATCACACGGAGACCTTCTCCGATGTTCAGTCTAGAGAGGGATTATAGAAAAACAACAAAAACACACAAAAAATCCTACATGTTAACCCCTTCCCGCTCCTGGACGTACTATTAGGTCATGGTAGATGTATCGTTCGCGCTCCATGACCTAATAGTACGTCACGGGAGGATCGGCCGTCCAACCGGCACATACAGGAGCGGTGACAACTGCTGTCTCGTACAGCAGTTGCTGCGGCTCCTTCAGTGGGGACCGATCGCGGTGTCCCTGCTGGTTAACCCCTTAGAAGTCGCGTTCAATAGCGATCGCAGCTTCTTAGGGGTTAAACCACCATCGTCGGCCCACTACAAGATAGCAGGCGGCGATGGTTACTATGGCAACCGGAGGCCTAACAATGGCATCCGACTATGCAATCTACGGAACCCTAGTGGGTTTTGACAAAGTCAGGACCCACGATGCTTGCTGTCAGTGAGTAGCTGTCAGCTATAATACACTGCACTAGGCATGTAGTGCAGTGCATTAGAATAGCGATCACGGCCTCCTGCCCTCAAGTTCCCTAATGGGACAAAATAAAAATGTTTAAAAAAAGTTGTAGAAAAATAAAAGTTTAAAAGTAATAAAAGTAAAAATCTGCCTTTTCCCCTGATCAGTCCTTTAGGATTAAAAAATAAAAACAAATAAACTATAAATAATTGGTATCGCCGCGTCCGTAACGGCTTGAATACAAAAGTATTTCATTATTTATCCCATGCGGTGAACGCCATAAAAGAAAATAATAATAAACCATAACAGAATCACAATTGTTTGGTCCCTTCACCTCCCAAAAAATGGAATAAAAAAAGAGATCAAAAAGTTGCACGTCCCTAAAAATGGTCCTGATCGAAACTGCAGCTCGTTACGTAAAAAAAAAAAAAAAGTCCTCACACCGTTTTTTGGATGGAAAAATAAAAAAGTTAGACCTAAAAAAACTATAAACATCCGGTATCGCCGTAATCGTATCGCCACATAGAATAAAGGGACTGTCATTTATAGCGCACGGTGAACACTGTAAAAAAAAAAAATATAGAATCATAAACAATAGTAAAATTGCTGTTTTTTAGTCACCGCGCCTCTTAAAAATAGAATAAAAACTGATCAAAAAGCTGCATGCACGCCATGAAAACTACAATGAATTCCTCAAGGGGACGAGTTTCCAAAATTGGGTCACTTTTGCGGGGTTTCCCCTGTCCTGGTACCTCAGAAGCTCTGCAGATGCGACATGGCGCCAGAAAAACAATCCAGCAAAATCGACATGCCAAATAGCGCTCCTTCCTTTCTGAGCTCTGCCGTGTGTCCAAGCAGCAGTTTATGACCACATATGGGGGGGCTTTTTCTCGTTTATTCCTTGTCAAAATTACAAATTTGTACCTTTTATCTGAAAAATTTGATTTTCAAATTGCACAGCCTAATTCCACAAAATGCAGCAAAAAAAAACGGTGGGATCTAAATGCCCACTATACCTTTCGATAAGTTCCTTGAGGGGTGTAGTTTGCCAAATAGGGTCCCTTTTGGGGGGGGGGTTTCCACTGTTTTGGCACCACAAGACCTCTTCAAACCGCACATGGTGCCTAATAAGAAGGAGGCCTCATAATCCTCTAGCTGCTTCGGGGGCCGGTGCTTCAGTTCATTATCACACTAGGGCCACATGTGGGATATTTCTCAAAACGGCAGAATCTGGGCAATAAATATTGAGTTGCGCTTCTCTGGTAAAACCTTCTGTTTTACAGAAAAAAATAAATTTGTAAATTTCACCTCTACTTTGCTTTCAATTCCTGTGAAACACCAAAAGGGTTAATAAACTTTCTAAATGCTGTTTTGAATACTTTGAGGGGTCTAGTTTCTAAAATGGGGTGTTTTATGGGGGTTTCTAATATATAAGTCCCTCAGAGCCACTTCACAACTGAACTGGTACCTAAAAAAAGGGGCTTTTATATGAGAAATTGCTGCTAAAGTTCTAAGCCGTGTAACAACCTAGAAAAATAAAAGAATGTTCAAAAAAGATGCAAACAATGCGGACATATGGGGGATGTGAACTAGTCACTATTTTGGGTGGTATAACCCTCTGTCTTACAAGCAGATGCATTTAAATTCAGAAAAATAATATTTTTTAACATTTTTTCTAAATTTTGCTATTTTTCACAAATAAACACTGAATGTATCGACCAAATTTCACCCCTAACATAAAGCCCAATGTGTCACGAGAAAACAGTCTCAGAATCGCTTGGGTAGGTTTAAGCATTCCAGAGTTATTACCACATAAAGTGAAATATGTCCGATTTGAAAAATGGGCTCTCAGCCTTAAGGCCAAAACTAGGCTGCGTCCCTAAGGGGCTTTTTCCCCTGTGAAGTTTGGTGCAGCTTTTGGTCTTGGGTCCGGCTCATGTAGATAAGTGTGGGGGGCCTGCGCCGAGCTATGATTAGGCCGCTCTACGTATTGATAGAGGAGTCCCCTACAATTTTGGAGCATTTTTCTTCTGATATTCAGTAATTCTGGCGACCTACAATGGTAGCGGCGCAGCTCACAATCAGGGCGCCTTTCTGCGTCTCCTCCATGGAAAGCGCGCTGCGACATTCACATGGAAATGAATCCGATCCGTTTGTATGAATAGGGCCCTTGATAATGTACATTTCCAAAAGAAAAGGTGGACAAGGAGTCTTAGATTTTCTCTATGGGTTTTTTTTCTCTCAATAATGGAAAATTGAATATTTCCAAACAAAATGCCATATAAAACGGTATTTGCAATTTTAAGCAAAACGGAAGATTTTTGTTTCGCAGCTGAAGGAATAAATCAGAGCTTGTCCTGCGCTCAAGAGATGAAAACTCCTCTAGTCGGGATATAGGAGGAGACGCAGCATTTGGGGTCTGAATAGAAAAGTTTGGGGGTTGCAAAGTGAAGCACAACGACCGCGCAGAAGCCGTATCCTCATCGACCGTCAGCGAGGCTGCAAATAGCGCTCCAGTAACTGGTTTAGTAAATAAGGAATATAAAGGATTTCCTTCCCCCATGGAAGATGACGCTTCTAATACTTGTCAAAAACAGAGAAACGGCAGCGCACGATTCCGGAGGTATCAAAGTGTAAAGATTTATTTTATTCCACCATAATATACGGCGACGTTTCGACCCCAGGTGTGGGTCTTCTTCAAGCCAAACAAATGCTCGCCGTATATTATGGCAGAATAAAAGAAATCTTTACACTTTGATACCTCAGGAATCGTGCGCTGCAGTTTCTCTAGATCTGGAGTCTTTTTGGCTACGACGCTCTCCCGCCTGCACCGGACGTAGACCTACAATATGGTCAATTATCTTCCATGAAGTAACTGGGATTGTGATGTGCGGCTACTTTTCCCCAGAACACTTGCCTCTCACGCATTTCAAGAGGACGGCGTTCAAAAGTCGACTTAATATTATGCAGAAAAAACCCAGTAAAGTGCTTGACCTGAACGTCCGGCCAAGGACATAATGTTCAGCATAAAACTGAGCAGATCACAACATAAACTACTAAAAGACACAGAAATCTATCACCCCCCGCACCGCAACGTCAACATCCCGCAGGGCCGCCGACGGAAAATGACCACGAAGACGCAAGAAATGTTGAAAATGACCACTAGTGAATAAGAACTTTATCTGTAAGAGAACCTTTCCATGGATGAGATCTCAGAAGTGCCATATAAACCCTGATCCAGAGGAGGCAACTGCAGCCACAACACCCAAACCAGACGTAAAGGAAACTGGTCACATGCAACCTCCGTGCGTCCCCCACCCGCCACTCAGCGGAGCGCCATCACATGACATTTCCCTGCAGCCACGTCCCCTCAGACACAGGAGAAGTTTCTAAATGGTCAAGGAGCGCGCCACGTTCTTCCGACAATACGGTCGGTCCTTTAGTAGCGTTCATTGGCTGGAATAGTTTGCACTAGTTCTGCGCAGGTGGGACATTCAGCAGATACTGACGGAGTCGTTTTATGCAGATCGGGGTTTGACATAATCTTCACATGAAGAAAAAACTAAACGTTTTTAAAAATCCTAAAAGGTCAAAAAACATAAAAGAAACGAGGAATCCAGAGGACGACGACTGAACGTGGGGAAATTTCTGCAATGTTTTCCACACAATCCACAATCTCCAGCAGCTCCAGAGCCTCCGTCCCCACAAATCTCCCCTAACAAGTGCGGAACGATCCTGAGAGCGGACACGGGAGCCGCGGGACTAGGAAAACGCTGCAGCAGTGTCAGCCCACACCAACCTGCCCATAGTGGAGGCTTCACAAACACCGCAGCATTAGTGCTCATACACAGGCCACGGCGCTGCAGCTTAATTACCACCGCCGCCTCCGAGACACCGGCTTTGATATGGAAATGTCTTCTTGTCTCCACATACAGTCTCATGCGCACTTATTCTTATCCGATTCATAAAAAATAAAGCAGAATTCAATCCGAACACCTGACCCTCCCGGGTAGAAGTTTTTTCTCTCTTAAGTCCAATGTCACAATAAAAGGAATGGTTAATACTTCTAGAACGCAAGAACCAAGTAAAGACTTTGTGATTCCACAGGAGACCAATATGTAGGGAGAGAACTGGAGAAACGTCACCACCTAATTTACTGCCAACGAGCCGGGAATCAGCGACAGGATCTACCAACTACAGGAGGAAAATCAGCAAGAAGCCGGAAGTCAAGAAATAATGGACAAAAGGCACAAACCTGGAGGTATCATCTACATGCACTATATAGAGAAAAGTATGTAACCCCCTAAAGTGGAAGGAACCGCCGCAACTCAGCCACGAAGTGCAGACCACGTAAAGTTACAGAGCGGGGGGTCAAGTCCTGAGGAGCAGGTGCAGAAAAGTCGCCAACTCTCTGCTGACACAATAACTGCAGAGTACAGACCTCCTCTGGTATTAACAGCCACACACTGTGCCCCGGAGCTTCATGGCATGGGGGCCGAGGTGCTGCATGCCAGCCGAACATCACCAAGCACAATACCAAGCACCAGATGGAGGGGTATAAAGCAACCGCCACTGGACTCTGGAGCAGTGTGTTCTGTGGAGTGACGCTTCTCTAGTAGAATTACACCCAGTATACAGGACAGGAGAACTGGTACTGTGCAGTGTCCATATATACAGAATAATACAGATACTGAGAATTACACCCAGTATACAGGACAGGAGAACTGGTACTGTGCAGTGTCCATATATACAGAATAATACAGATACTGAGAATTACACCCAGTATACAGGACAGGAGAAGTGGTACTGTGCAGTGTCCATATATACAGAATAATACAGATACTGAGAATTACACCCAGTATACAGGACAGGAGAAGTGGTACTGTGCAGTGTCCATATATACAGAATAATACAGACACTGAGAATTACACCCAGTATACAGGACAGGAGAAGTGGTACTGTGCAGTGTATATATACAGAATAATACAGATACTGAGAATTACCCCCAGTATACAGGACAGGAGGAGTGGTACTGTGCAGTGTATATATACAGAATAATACAGATACTGAGAATTACCCCCAGTATACAGGACAGGAGAAGTGGTACTGTGCAGTGTATATATATACAGAATAATACAGATACTGAGAATTACACCCAGTATACAGGACAGGAGAAGTGGTACTGTGCAGTGTCCATATATACAGATACTGAGAATTACACCCAGTATACAGGACAGGAAGAGTGGTACTGTGCAGTGTGTATGTATATATACAGAATAATACAGATACTGAGAATTACACCCAGTATACAGGACAGGAGGAGTGGCACTGTGCAGTGTCCATATATACAGAATAATACAGATACTGAGAATTACACCCAGTATACAGGACAGGAGAAGTGGTACTGTGCAGCGTCCATATATACAGAATAATACAGATACTGAGAATTACACCCAGTATACAGGACAGGAGACGTGGTACTGTGCAGTGTATATATACACAGAATAATACAGATACTGAGAATTACACCCAGTATACAGGACAGGAGAAGTGGTACTGTGCAGTGTATATATATACAGAATAATACAGATACTGAGAATTACACCCAGTATACAGGACAGGAGAAGTGGTACTGTGCAGTGTCCATATATACAGAATAATACAGATACTGAGAATTACACCCAGTATACAGGACAGGAGAAGTGGTACTGTGCAGTGTATATATATACAGAATAATACAGATACTGAGAATTACACCCAGTATACAGGACAGGAGAAGTGGTACTGTGCAGTGTATATATATATATACAGAATAATACAGATACTGAGAATTACACCCAGTATACAGGACAGGAGAAGTGGTACTGTGCAGTGTATATATACAGAGTAATACAGATACTGAGAATTACACCCAGTATACAGGACAGGAGAAGTGGTACTGTGCAGTGTATATATATACACAGAATAATACAGATACTGAGAATTACACCCAGTATACAGGACAGGAGAAGTGGTACTGTGCAGTGTATATATATATATACAGAATAATACAGATACTGAGAATTACACCCAGTATACAGGACAGGAGAAGTGGTACTGTGCAGTGTCTATATATACAGAATAATACAGATACTGAGAATTACACCCAGTATACAGGACAGGAGAAGTGGTACTGTGCAGTGTCCATATATACAGAATATGCAGAGCGACACATCTGTGCAGCCTGGGATCTCTCTCGGCATTATTTGTAGTGCGCCTGTACAGTATTAGAACATGTAATATCACATTAGTGATGATTGTATAAATGTCATTGTCTGGCATGTATATGGAATAGACGGACATCTCCTCCTCGCTGCAGAGCAGTGGGGTACACAGTGTTTTTGATCATAGAATTGAGAAGAATGTGAGTACTCTCAGCCAGCGCCTCCCGCCAGTCATCTGGAAATATTTGGGAGCCAGATCTCTGCTTTTTATCAGGGCTGGTACCTGTCTCTGCCTGACAGAAGCCTCACCGGGGCGCACTGCAGGAACACTGGCTGATATATTGTGAATCTCAGCGTCCAGCTCCTGGGAAAACATCTTAAGGGTTTTTAATATTTTTTCCTGTAATGTTTGTAATAAGACATTGAGAGAAACACAGAGCAGAATAGTCTCCGATAATTGATCAGTGTCATAGAACCTGGAGAAGGTCCAGGGATGGTGCCAACTGGTACAGAGCAAATAACCTCTCTGTGGAGTGTGAGCTTCCTCCATCTCAGTCATTATAGAGTGTAAGCTTGTATGGTCAGAGCTCTGCTAGAATGTAATCTCCTATGGTCATAGCTCTGCTAGAATGTAAGCTTCTATGGTCAGAGCTCTGCTAGATTGTAAGCTTCTATGGTCATAGCTCTGCTAGATTGTAAGCTTCTATGGTCAGAGCTCTGCTAGAATGTAAGCTTCTATGGTCAGAGCTCTGCTAGATTGTAAGCTTCTATGGTCAGAGCTCTGCTAGATTGTAAGCTTCTATGGTCAGAGCTCTGCTAGATTGTAAGCTTCTATGGTCAGAGCTCTGCTAGATTGTAAGCTTCTATGGTCAGAGCTCTGCTAGATTGTAAGCTTCTATGGTCAGAGCTCTGCTAGAATGTAAGCTTCTATGGTCAGAGCTCTGCTGGATTGTAATCTCCTATGGTCAGAGCTCTGCTGGATTGTAAGCTTCTATGGTCAGAGCTCTGCTAGATTGTAAACTTCTATGGTCAGAGCCTTCCTAATTTAAGATCCCAAAACAAAATAATTCGCCCCTCACCCTAATAACTCTCCCACTCCTATGATCAGTGTCTTGAGATGTCTTTATTCCACTTAAAGTAATTTTTTCCGCTTTTACAATCCTTAGGCTTCGTTCACATCTGCGTCAGAGCTCAGTTCAGGCGTTCCGTCAGAACGGAGCCCTGACCATAGGTTTCCATTTGCAACACCCTTGATTTCAATGGTGACAGATCTAATGCAAATGGTTTCCGTTTGTCTGCATTGTGCAAGGGTTCCGTGGTTTTGACAGAATCAATACCGTAGTCGTCTGCGCTATATATTCCGTTAAAACGACGGAACCCTTGGACAACGGAGACAAATGGGATCCATCACCATTGAAATCAGTGGAACGTCAGAACGAGACCCTGACGTAGAAAGGTGCTTTGGACAGTAAACGGATCAGAAAGTGTCCCCCTGCTGAGACGCCCAGCATCAGCTGTAATCTTTGGGGGAACCGGGCAGTTAAGTGTTAAGTTTCCCACTGTTGGTTGTTTAACCCCAGAACAGATTTTTGCCCAATTCACCTTCAGATCTCATCCTGGAACATGAGAGGGTTAATCGTTAGACATTTAGCACATTATGTGGTCATCCTAGCCAGGAGATGGCGCTTCAACCAAAGGACCAACTTGACGGTGAGTAAAAGACCCTGGAAAAGAGTGACCCACCGGCTGCGGACACAAGGTCACTGGGAACGCTTCACGAGGCCTTTCAGGGAACACGATGTCGTTTTATTGTAAAGGAGATAAAACTGATGGGTGAACATATCCGGGGCTTCCATCCAACCACTACCCATTGATGGAGACCTACTCAGTGGCTTTATGAGTTGGGGTTCACAAATGTCTCTTCTTGGATAAGTTATGGGCGTGCAGTTCTGTGCGGAGCTGGTTCAGACGCGGCTGGTCCTTCATTACTAGAAGTCAGTCCTACCTCATTTACAATCAGTTCCCAGATACTAAGCGTAAATGCGGCTGTGCGACCTGGCACTGAGCGATGGCTGTCGGCCACCGTTCATCTACGAGTACCTGTAGATTGGGATGCTGGCCACCGCGTGGAGACATGTTACACGGTGTAGTGATAAACTGGCAGATGGAGACATCCATTGCTGGGCGTCCTTGTGCCAAACTAAATGTAATCATAGCCACGTGCCAGTCTGAGGGTCATCCTCTGGATGCAGCGCCTCGTGTGCTCTACACGCGCCATGGTAACTCTGCTACATTTCTCCACATAAACCAGCTATGAATGATGAGAGAACGAGGCTACACAACGTATCTGCAGAATATTTCCTATAATGTATGGACCATGTAGAACATTCATTGTACAGCGCCGCGGTATATGATCCTGATAATCTCGTCACCGGCTCTCTCGCTGTTACAGTGTTCAGCACATTGGATTTAATATCTGTGACTAATAACAAACGATTATACCCAAAAATCAAACAAAAAACTTTTTGGGTCAAGTCAACAAAGTATAAGAAAAGCCACCAAATATTAATAAGTGCCCCTGCTCCACCCCTCTGTACGGAGGGATCCTTGATAGGGGACCTGGAAAATGGAGCAACAGTTACCAAACCATCATGGGTGGAGTTATCCTTGAATTGTACAGATTTTGGTGCAGGTTAGAAAGATCAGATTGCTAATAACGGGACAAAGCTGTGACAACCTCTCATTATATCCAGTAGTGTTAGTAGCAGGGGGCGGGGCTGTGACAACCTCTCATTATATCCAGTAGTGTTAGTAGCAGGGGGCGGGGCTGTGACAACCTCTCATTATATCCAGTAGTGTTAGTAGCAGGGGGGCGGGGCTATGACAACCTCTCATTATATCCAGTAGTGTTAGTAGCAAGGGGCGGGGCTGTGACAACCTCATTATATCCAGTAATGTTAGTAGCAGGGGGTGGGGCAGTGACAACCTCTCCACCATGATAAAGAAGGAATTCACAAATATTAAGGTTAAAAACAAAAATGTAGTGACCGGATCACGGTGGGTTTAAAAATTCAAAAAGTTTTATTCTTTTGATACATAAAATGCAACGTTCAAACCTCGCAGGGGCCATTCACAAGCAGGACGACTATTCACTGGACATCGATATTCCTCTAAAACGCGCGTGCTAAAGCTCCTACAATCTGAGTGAAGGATAAACCCGATGAAGAACGGCAGGATCTCTACAGGAGTCAATATCCCCAATCACAAGGTCAGGGGTCAGAGGCCGAGGGCATCACATGACTGGCGGCTCCTGGATATCTTCACTATAGGAGCCAGATTGTTCACATTTAATAATTTGTGTGCCGACTGTATCCATCACTTCCCCGGGAGCTGGAGAGGTTTCATCTGTTCCCATTCATGAGCATTTCAGAACGCTGCTGCGTTTCACCAAAAGCCCCGCGGACATTAACCCTTACTGATCCAGTAGAAATAGTAGAAGTAATAGAAGTACTAGAAGAAGTAGTAGAAGTAGTGCTAGCCAGGCAATAAGAACTTCCAGAAACATCACCAAAAAAAACAGCCTACAAGATCAGGAGACACTGAGAATTACACCCAGTATACAGGACAGGAGAAGTGGTACTGAGAATTACCCCCAGTATACAGGACAGGAGAAGTGGTACTGTGCAGTGTATATATACAGAATAATACAGATACTGAGAATTACACCCAGTATACAGGACAGGAGAAGTGGTACTGTGCAGTGTATATATACAGAATAATACAGATACTGAGAATTACACCCAGTATACAGGACAGGAGAAGTGGTACTGTGCAGTGTCCATATATACAGAATAATACAGATACTGAGAATTACACCCAGTATACAGGACAGGAGAAGTGGTACTGTGCAGTGTCTATATATACAGAATAATACAGATACTGAGAATTACCCCCAGTATACAGGGCAGGAGAAGTGGTACTGTGCAGTGTATATATATACAGAATAATACAGATACTGAGAATTACACCCAGTATACAGGACAGGAGAAGTGGTACTGTGCAGTGTATATATACAGAATAATACAGATACTGAGAATTACACCAGGTATACAGGACAGGAGAAGTGGTACTGTGCAGTGTCCATATACATATATACAGAATAATACAGATACTGAGAATTACACCCAGTATACAGGACAGGAGAAGTGGTACTGTGCAGTGTCCATATATATATACACAGAATAATACAAATACTGAGAATTACACCCAGTATACAGGACAGGAGAAGTGGTACTGTGCAGTGTGTATATATATAGAATAATACAGATACTGAGAATTACACCCAGTATACAGGACAGGAGAAGTGGTACTGTGCAGTGTATATATATATAGAATAATACAGATACTGAGAATTACACCCAGTATACAGGACAGGAGAAGTGGTACTGTGCAGTGTCCATATATACAGAATAATACAGATACTGAGAATTACACCCAGTATACAGGACAGGAGAAGTGGTACTGTGCAGTGTCTATATATACAGAATAATACAGATACTGAGAATTACCCCCAGTATACAGGACAGGAGAAGTGGTACTGTGCAGTGTATATATATACAGAATAATACAGATTCTGAGAATTACACCCAGTATACAGGACAGGAGAAGTGGTACTGTGCAGTGTATATATACAGAATAATACAGATACTGAGAATTACACCCAGTATACAGGACAGGAGAAGTGGTACTGTGCAGTGTCCATATACATATATACAGAATAATACAGATACTGAGAATTACACCCAGTATACAGGACAGGAGAAGTGGTACTGTGCAGTGTCCATATATATATACACAGAATAATACAAATACTGAGAATTACACCCAGTATACAGGACAGGAGAAGTGGTACTGTGCAGTGTGTATATATATAGAATAATACAGATACTGAGAATTACACCCAGTATACAGGACAGGAGAAGTGGTACTGTGCAGTGTGTGTGTATATTTACACACACACACACAATAAGAGCAGGTAACGGATATAAAGCAGCAACACTTTTTTTTTAAAACAATAGAAACAGAACATTTTGAGAAGATGTGCGAGTTTTCTAGATATGAAACGATACTTGGGAAGCAGACAAGTGGCGGCCAGGTTTCTCCTGTCCATGATATGCGTGCGGCGCTCTTGCGTGGATATAATAATGGCTACTACCCGCGCATGTACATAATGATAATATTCTGACTGCGGATATTGTTCTCACCGCTGACTGTTCTATGAAAATCTTAGGTTTTGCTGCGGATCAATGTCAGGTTATCACCCAACAAAAAGAAAATAATTAGCTAAAAACGCCAACATTGTGATTCATAAAACAGGAAACTCCATCCCGTGTGAAAGGTCACGATAGCGGCTTGTCCTGGCAGGGAAGGAGTTAATAAAGGTCTGCAGCAGCAGCTGGAATTGGTGACAATAGGAGAGAAAAGACAATGCAGAGGTTTTTATTAACAAGGCCTGGTAGTTGTAGCAGCCAGCGGTGGCCCCGGGGCAGAACGTTGCTGGTGATCCTTGTATTTCTATTAGAACTCGCTTCCAGGAACGTGTAATAAACTTCTACAAGAGTCATAAATGCTTCAGATGAACCGCCACCAGCACCGCTAATAACAGACAGCGCAACGAGACACGGGAAACAAACGGAGTCTGGAAGAGGAGACAAGAACGGCCCGAGAAATGTGCACGGGGTACAGTGGAGAGGACGGTGGATCTCATACCACCAACCCCACCACGGCCACAGACCTTCAGGACGTCGTCACTTGGCCGCAGATATCAAAATTGTCACAATGAAATGTAAAATCTTAATAAAAGGGACACGGACTTTATCTACTCTACCCCAGCAGCCGGCCAGGACATCTAGATTTCTCGACCTGTCTTCTCTTCTCCGGTCCCTCTGCCGTCCTATGTTCCCATTCTCCATCACCTCATTCTGCTCTACGGCTTTCTAACTGCAATCATTCCTGTGCACTCCCTCTCCTACTCGCTCCTCTTATCATCTCATCCTTCCCTCTACTTCTTCCTCCAGGTACCTCATCATCTAATCCTCTCTACTACTTCTTCTTCCTCCAGATACTCCTGTTCCCTCATCAGCTCATCCTTCCCTCTTCCTCCACACAGTCCGGCATCCCTTATCTAATCCTTCTTCTTTGTCTTCTTCCTCCAGACACGTTTCCCCATCATCTCATCCTTCTCTCTTCTTCTTCCTCCAGACACTCGTGTTTCCTTTTATCTAATCCTCTCTTCTTCCTCCTCCAGACATTCGTTTCCCCATCATCTCATCCTTCCCTCTTCTTCTTCCTCCAGACATTCGTTTCCCCATCATCTCATCCTTCCCTCTTCTTCTTCCTCCAGACACTCCGGTTTCCTTTTATCTAATCCTCTCTTCCTCCTCCAGACCGCGTTTCCCCATCATCTCATCCTTCTCTCTTCTTAGTCTTCCTTCTCCAGACACTCGTTTCCCCATCATATCATCCTTCTCTCTTCGTCTTCTTCCTCCAGACACTCCTCTTTCCCTATAATCTCATCCTTCTCTCTTCTTCTTCCTCCAGACACTCGTGTTTCCGTTTATCTAATCCTCTCTTCTTCCTCCAAACACTCCTGTTTCCCCATCATCTCATCCTTCTCTCGTCTTCCTCCAGACACGTTTCCCCATCATCTCATCCTTCTCTTTTCTTCTTCCTCCAGACACTCGTGTTTCCTTTTATCTAATCCTCTCTTCTTTCTCCAGACATTCCTGTTTCCCCATCATCTCATCCTTCCCTCTTCTTCGTCTTCTTCCTCCAGACACCGGTTTCCCCATCATATCATCCTTCTCTCTTCTTCTTCTTCTTCTTCCTCCAGACACTTCTGTTTCCTTTAGCTAATCCTTCTCTCTACTTCTTCGTCTTCTTCCTCCAGACACTCACGTTTCCTCATCATCTCATCCTTCCTTTTTCTTCTTCCTCCAGACACCGGTTTCCCCATCATCTCATCCTTCTCTCTTCTTCTTCCGCCAGACACTTCTGTTTCCTTTAGCTAATCCTTCTCTCTACTTCTTCGTCTTCTTCCTCCAGACACTCGTGTTTCCTCATCAGCTCATCCCTCTCTTCTTCCTCCAGACACTCGTGTTTCCTCATCATATCATCCTTCTCTCTTCTTCCTCCAGACACTCGTGTTTCCTCATCAGCTCATCCCTCTCTTCTTCCAGACACTCGTGTTTCCTCATCATCTCATCCTTCTCTCTTCTTCTTCTTCCTCCAGACACTCGTGTTTCCTCATCAGCTCATCCCTCTCTTCTTCCAGACACTCCTGTTTCACCATCATCTCATCCTCTTCTTCACGATCTCTTTCTTCTCTTTACTGCTTGTTTTATTTTGTATCCTTACCTGTACCACCATATTATCCTTCTGTCTAGATTTCCTCACCCTACATTCCAGTTTTCTATCTGCTCCATTGTCCTGTTCCTTTCCTCAATCATTCCTGCTCCTTCATTTGCTCCATCGTCTTATTTTTCTCTGTATCGCTCCTTCCTTCAATCATTCCGGTTTCCTTCTTCTTCCTTACATCATACATCGCAGCGGCTCCTTCCTTCGCCTCTTCTGCTTTCTTTCTCTCATTCTACTTGCAACGTCCGTCCGTTATGAACTCATTCTCTCCTCTTTATGTCTATATATCATTTCTTTCTATATTGCCTCCTCCCTGGTAAGCATGCCGCTTTCTTTCCATTTCCATAACGTTGCCTTTTTGAAATTTTATTTAAGTGTTTTCATCTGTTTATTCAGATTTGTGTTATTAGGACACATTCATAGTGAAGAAATATCATTTATGTTTTTCATTCTTGCGCTTTAATTTATAGACAGAAACTTTTTCTGCCCCTCTGGTGCAGATCATCCTTTTTTGCACTACGCATACAGTATAATAAATATATATATATATACACACACACACACACACACACACACACACAATCTGTATATATAGATAAAAATAGATATCAATAGTACAATTACATACGTAACCCCTATATCTATATGTAAAATAAAAAGGTGTACTATATATATATGATAGATCGATCGTTAAATAGATACAAAATGCACTGATATATGGAGCACGTTGCACATCACATACTTTCATAGAACACTAGCCTCAATTGTATAAATTCCATGACATATATAATGAAGTAATAGATATAGGCGGCAGCACGACCGTATTTATTTACCGCAGTCGGTTTTTACATATTTATAGAATATATTACAGATGTTCTTCACCTAGAAGATTTTGGGAACATGCAGATCTTTCTGATCTCACAAGTATTATTATTTTATTTGTATTACGTCACAAGTATTATTGGATATTGTTTTATATTATATATAAAATGTAGAAAAATAGAAGCTCATTTTTTGTCCACATGGCAGAATATTCCCCCGTACAGATACTGCATTTTACATCTGATAGTGCATGGATATCTCTGTCCTAAGTTTTTTAATTATTGCGCATTACACATAGATGACGGTTATTGGGGTACAGTCACTTCTATACAACCCCATAAAGCAAGCGGAGCAGCTGAAGAGCCCTGGAGCGGAGACACGAGCCCCGCAAATGCAGCGGAGAACAATCCGTACAGATAAGACGCTGCCATTCCTGCGCTGCTCCCTCAACAAGATGCCAAATAAATGTTTGCCCCAGCACACGCTTGTTAACCCCTTTCCCGCCGGCTTGCCGTGCAATGTTTAACAGGGAATTTGTGTGTTCCTGATACAAATCTCTCCTGAGCCGCGAGGGCACATCTGTCCTCCCCGAGAGATTTCCAAGGAGATTAGAATATTCCCCGGCTGTAGAATAAATAGACGCCACTTTACTGCAGGTGACAGGACGGCGGCGGCGATGTTAAGTAGCTATTGACCCCGTCGCTTTATTTGCAATTTTTGTTAACACGTTCTCTGCCTTCCTGCCATGTGCCCGGAGGTCGGGGAAGAGTTAATGACGCGGGACAGGCGGATGAGATCCTTGGGACACACATTAAAGCCAGCGGTCGGCGGTGGAACATGGAGAAAGTGACATACTTATAACGTAAAGATCTTTGCGCTAATCTTATCCTAAAAGGTTTTCCTGCCGAGCTGAGAATTGCTGCCGACGTGGGATCGCAACCTTCTGTGTTTTATTAATCCCATGTCTTGAGAGACGTGAAGAAAAGGGTCTCGCTCCCTGTCATCAAACCGAGCAACTTCAACCTCAAAACCCACAAACTTCAGCAGCTCCAAGAACGCAGCGAACCGCACGAAAGAGCAAGAAAATCACATTAATGCGCCCGCCGATATATAATAATAAGGACGACGATGAACGGCCGAGGAGCAAAACCCAAACCGGCCTCCGAGGCCTCAACACAACATCTTTTATTTCACGGGACACACATACCCCGCTCTCTGTCTGCGGCCTCCGTCTTTTAAGGGACTTGGATTTTTCTCCACCCCCCCAGCTAACAAAAAAGAATCTTTGTATTCCGGCCGACCCTCCTCTGTCTATTCTAAATTTGACTCGGCAGCGTAAGTAGTTGAAGCGGCTAATTCTGAGGCGGCTATTGAGAGAGGACACACAGAAGTAGATCCCAGTTTAGCAGTGGACACAATTCGCTGAATTGGCAGTCTAATTTTAAATGTGGCATTTTCCAGCCCCTGACCGCCCCAGTGCCACCTTACCTTATGAGGGAACTTCCAGTTCAGCAACTGGTGAAAACAAAATACCATTAGTGGATCAGCTTCACCCCACACGAGCGCAGGCCAAGAGATTCCTGTACACAGACTCCGCACTAAACACAAGAATGCAACTTATAAAGAGCGCGTCGTCATTACAGCACGCACGGGGGACAATTCACCATCTGCACATCACACCCGACCTCTACGAGCGGCTCAATGCCACCAATCAGCTATTCTATTATAACCTTGTCAAAAGCCATTTTCTGCAGGTCGAGCCCGACCAACGGCCGACGCCAAACCTCAAGGTGTCAGGTTCACGTAACGCCACGGACACGCGAAAGAAAAGAGAAAGTGAAAAATTAAACAGTAAAAATAGAGAAAAACATTTCACAATAAAAACTAGGAGAGAAAACGAAGCTGGAGAGCAGCGAGTCGGCGGCAGCCAGTGACAGCTCTTATCGCCACAAGACAGGATGCGCTCGCCTTTTATCTGCTGGATTCTCAGGGAGTGTAGGGAGGAACCACCCCGAGGAATGTAATAATCTGTGACCCCCAGGCCCGCGCACACAACAGCAGTCACAACAGTCTCCTGGCCCCCATTGTCCTCAGGGAACCTGCCCGCCACCACTTATCAGAGAGCCCCGGGCCCCGCATTGTCCTGCATGACCCAAACGTCCTACCACAAAGAAACGCAACATAATCCCCAATCGCCATTCATTGTCAGACAGAAACGCAGGCGGCCGACCATTCACATTACATACACAGTCACTCCTGTCAGACGGAGAAAACGCAGACGGATCCTCAGCATTTCTGGACGATCCCCTCACACCTCCCCCTGCGGCAGCGGAACTGGAATAAAATAAAGCAGTTGAGGAGGTGGGTTACCTGCCGCTCACCACAACCATCTCCTGGTCAACGACAGATAAGATCACATAATGGACATTTCATGGAGTAGATATTATTTATAATCGATGACAATTATTTCATAAAACGCAATGATAAATCAGAGTCCGCAACCTCAACAGTGACCCTAAAATACCAGAGCAAACACTAGAAACAAAGCGTCAAGTGGCACCAACCAGAACCAATAACCCATCAACAATGCCAGCTCTGCTACATGTGTCCAGGGACCGTGCACACAGCAGGGACTGTTACTTACTGTGCAGTCCAGTCAGGAGGGTCCGGGCTGCAGAGCCTCTATGGGGACAACGTGTAGCATTCATGTAGGGTCACACAGGGAAGGGTCCTGCAGGTTACTGCGCCATGATCCCGGGAGCCTCTCGCCGCTCCGGAGCAGTACACACAGGATTGCACTTGGCTCTTATTATCATGACAAGTTGGGGTGTGAGATGAGGCTCAAAGTTTCAGCAGAACTTTATCCAGCAGCTTCTGTCTGGGGAGAGAATGCCGCGGCGCTGCGCTCTGCCGCCCCCCTGTGGTCACAGACCGGAACTACAGCCGTGGAGAGCGCAACGTACCGGCGGGGGAGGGGACGTGTATATAATATATACTAGAGGAATACACAGGAGGGGAATATATAATATATACTAGAGGAATACACAGGAGGGGAATATATAATATATACTAGAGGAATACACAGGAGGGGTATATATAATATATACTAGAGGAATACACAGGAGGGGTGTATATAATATATACTAGAGGAATACACAGGAGGGGCGTATATAATATATACTAGAGGAATACACAGGAGGGGAATATATAATATATACTAGAGGAATACACAGGAGGGGAATATATAATATATACTAGAGGAATACACAGGAGGGGTGTATATAATATATACTAGAGGAATACACAGGAGGGGTGTATATAATATATACTAGAGGAATACACAGGAGGGGTGTATATAATATATACTAGAGGAATACACAGGAGGGGTGTATATAATATATACTAGGGGAATACACAGGAGGGGCGTATATAATATATACTAGAGGAATACACAGGAGGGGCGTATATAATATATACTAGAGGAATACACATGAGGGGCATATATAATATATACTAGAGGAATACACAGGAGGGGTGTATATAATATATACTAGGGGAATACACAGGAGGGGTATATATAATATATACTAGGGGAATACACAGGAGGGGCGTATATAATATATACTAGAGGAATACACAGGAGGGGCGTATATAATATATACTAGAGGAATACACAGGAGGGGTATATATAATATATACTAGGGGAATACACAGGAGGGGAGTATATAATATATACTAGAGGAATACACAGGAGGGGTGTATATAATATATACTAGAGGAATACACAGGAGGGGTGTATATAATATATACTAGAGGAATACACAGGAGGGGTATATATAATATATACTAGAGGAATACACAGGAGGGGTATATATAATATATACTAGAGGAATACACAGGAGGGGTATATATAATATATACTAGAGGAATACACAGGAGGGGTGTATATAATATATACTAGAGGAATACACAGGAGGGGTGTATATAATATATACTAGGGGAATACACAGGAGGGGTATATATAATATATACTAGAGGAATACACAGGAGGGGCGTATATAATATACACTAGGGGAATACACAGGAGGGGTGTATATAATATACACTAGAGGAATACACAGGAGGGGTGTATATAATATACACTAGAGGAATACACAGGAGGGGTGTATATAATATATACTAGAAGAATACACAGGAGGGGTGTATATAATATATACTAGAGGAATACACAGGAGGGGTGTATATAATATATACTAGGGGAATACACAGGAGGGGCGTATATAATATATACTAGAGGAATACACAGGAGGGGTGTATATAATATATACTAGAGGAATACACAGGAGGGGAGTATATAATATATACTAGAGGAATACACAGGAGGGGTATATATAATATATATACTAGAGGAATACACAGGAGGGGTGTATATAATATATACTAGAGGAATACACAGGAGGGGCGTATATAATATATACTAGAGGAATACACAGGAGGGGTGTATATAATATATACTAGAGGAATACACAGGAGGGGAGTATATAATATATACTAGAGGAATACACAGGAGGGGTGTATATAATATATACTAGAGGATTACACAGGAGGGGAGTATATAATATATACTAGAGGAATACACAGGAGGGGTGTATATAATATATACTAGAGGAATACACAGGAGGGGTGTATATAATATATACTAGAGGAATACACAGGAGGGGTGTATATAATATATACTAGGGGAATACACAGGAGGGGTGTATATAATATATACTAGAGGAATACACAGGAGGGGCGTATATAATATATACTAGAGGAATACACAGGAGGGGCGTATATAATATATACTAGAAGAATACACAGGAGGGGTGTATATAATATATACTAGAGGAATACACAGGAGGGGTATATATAATATATACTAGAGGAATACACAGGAGGGGTGTATATAATATATACTAGAGGAATACACAGGAGGGGTGTATATAATATATACTAGAGGATTACACAGGAGGGGAGTATATAATATATACTAGAGGAATACACAGGAGGGGAGTATATAATATATACTAGAGGAATACACAGGAGGGGTGTATATAATATATACTAGAGGATTACACAGGAGGGGAGTATATAATATATACTAGAGGAATACACAGGAGGGGCGTATATAATATATACTAGGGGAATACACAGGAGGGGCGTATATAATATATACTAGGGGAATACACAGGAGGGGTGTATATAATATATACTAGAGGAATACACAGGAGGGGTGTATATAATATATACTAGAGGAATACACAGGAGGGGTGTATATAATATATACTAGAGGATTACACAGGAGGGGTATATATAATATATACTAGAGGATTACACAGGAGGGGTATATATAATATATACTAGGGGAATACACAGGAGGGGTATATATAATATATACTAGAGGAATACACAGGAGGGGCGTATATAATATATACTAGAGGAATACACAGGAGGGGCGTATATAATATATACTAGAGGAATACACAGGAGGGGTGTATATAATATATACTAGAGGAATACACAGGAGGGGTGTATATAATATATACTAGAGGATTACACAGGAGGGGTATATATAATATATACTAGGGGAATACACAGGAGGGGTATATATAATATATACTAGGGGAATACACAGGAGGGGTATATATAATATATACTAGAGGAATACACAGGAGGGGCGTATATAATATATACTAGAGGATTACACAGGAGGGGTGTATATAATATATACTAGAGGAATACACAGGAGGGGTGTATATAATATATACTAGAGGAATACACAGGAGGGGTGTATATAATATATACTAGAGGAATACACAGGAGGGGCGTATATAATATATACTAGAGGAATACACAGGAGGGGTGTATATAATATATACTAGAGGAATACACAGGAGGGGTGTATATAATATATACTAGAGGAATACACAGGAGGGGCGTATATAATATATACTAGAGGAATACACAGGAGGGGCGTATATAATATATACTAGAGGAATACACAGGAGGGGTATATATAATATATACTAGAGGAATACACAGGAGGGGCGTATATAATATATACTAGAGGAATACACAGGAGGGGTATATATAATATATACTAGAGGAATACACAGGAGGGGCGTATATAATATATACTAGAGGAATACACAGGAGGGGTGTATATAATATATACTAGGGGAATACACAGGAGGGGTGTATATAATATATACTAGAGGAATACACAGGAGGGGTGTATATAATATATACTAGAGGAATACACAGGAGGGGCATATATAATATATACTAGGGGAATACACAGGAGGGGCGTATATAATATATACTAGGGGAATACACAGGAGGGGCGTATATAATATATACTAGAGGAATACACAGGAGGGGCGTATATAATATATACTAGAGGAATACACAGGAGGGGTGTATATAATATATACTAGAGGAATACACAGGAGGGGTGTATATAATATATACTAGAGGAATACACAGGAGGGGCGTATATAATATATACTAGAGGAATACACAGGAGGGGTATATATAATATATACTAGGGGAATACACAGGAGGGGTGTATATAATATATACTAGAGGAATACACAGGAGGGGTGTATATAATATATACTAGAGGAATACACAGGAGGGGTGTATATAATATATACTAGAGGAATACACAGGAGGGGTGTATATAATATATACTAGGGGAATACACAGGAGGGGTGTATATAATATATACTAGAGGAATACACAGGAGGGGTGTATATAATATATACTAGAGGAATACACAGGAGGGGCATATATAATATATACTAGGGGAATACACAGGAGGGGCGTATATAATATATACTAGGGGAATACACAGGAGGGGCGTATATAATATATACTAGAGGAATACACAGGAGGGGCGTATATAATATATACTAGAGGAATACACAGGAGGGGTGTATATAATATATACTAGAGGAATACACAGGAGGGGTGTATATAATATATACTAGAGGAATACACAGGAGGGGTGTATATAATATATACTAGAGGATTACACAGGAGGGGTATATATAATATATACTAGAGGAATACACAGGAGGGGCGTATATAATATATACTAGAGGAATACACAGGAGGGGTGTATATAATATATACTAGAGGAATACACAGGAGGGGTGTATATAATATATACTAGAGGAATACACAGGAGGGGCGTATATAATATATACTAGAGGAATACACAGGAGGGGTGTATATAATATATACTAGAGGAATACACAGGAGGGGTGTATATAATATATACTAGGGGAATACACAGGAGGGGTGTATATAATATATACTAGAGGAATACACAGGAGGGGTGTATATAATATATACTAGAGGAATACACAGGAGGGGTGTATATAATATATACTAGAGGAATACACAGGAGGGGCGTATATAATATATACTAGAGGAATACACAGGAGGGGTGTATATAATATATACTAGAGGAATACACAGGAGGGGTGTATATAATATATACTAGGGGAATACACAGGAGGGGTGTATATAATATATACTAGAGGAATACACAGGAGGGGTGTATATAATATATACTAGAGGAATACACAGGAGGGGCATATATAATATATACTAGGGGAATACACAGGAGGGGCGTATATAATATATACTAGGGGAATACACAGGAGGGGCGTATATAATATATACTAGAGGAATACACAGGAGGGGCGTATATAATATATACTAGAGGAATACACAGGAGGGGTGTATATAATATATACTAGAGGAATACACAGGAGGGGTGTATATAATATATACTAGAGGAATACACAGGAGGGGCGTATATAATATATACTAGAGGAATACACAGGAGGGGTATATATAATATATACTAGGGGAATACACAGGAGGGGTGTATATAATATATACTAGAGGAATACACAGGAGGGGTGTATATAATATATACTAGAGGAATACACAGGAGGGGTGTATATAATATATACTAGAGGAATACACAGGAGGGGCGTATATAATATATACTAGAGGAATACACAGGAGGGGCGTATATAATATATACTAGAGGAATACACAGGAGGGGTGTATATAATATATACTAGAGGAATACACAGGAGGGGTGTATATAATATATACTAGAGGAATACACAGGAGGGGTGTATATAATATATACTAGGGGAATACACAGGAGGGGTGTATATAATATATACTAGAGGAATACACAGGAGGGGTATATATAATATATACTAGAGGAATACACAGGAGGGGTAATTTGGGCGTTTATTAACCCCTCCAGTTCTCCACTAATCGGACGGGACAGGTTAACCCCCTGTGTCCTGGGCCGTGGCTGTTAACCCCTGAGCTGCTCTTACCTTTTCTACCGCGAAGTTTAACCCCTTTAGTTCCCATCATCACCCTGGGCTCGAGTCTGACAACTGGGGGACACTTAACCCCTCACACGCCGGGATCAGTGACGTCACGGTCCTGGTTACATCGTACCATGGTGATATGAGAGTACCCCTCCGCCCTAGCCCCCTATTACCTCCAGCACATCTCCAGGGGAACGGGGGGCCCACACTCTGCCCTTCCGGAGTGTGTCTGGGGGTCCCGGGGGTCTGTCCGGTGCTGTCACTGGAGTACCGCGGCCATGTCCTAAGTATTCTAAGCATTTCCCGGCGTGCAACCTCCGAGAGTGAGAGGACAGGGCACCGATGAGGGGTGGCGGGAAACCCCACCGGATATACAGGAGCGGGGCCACATGTAACGGGGGGGGGGGAGGAGCTGAGGCGCCACAACTGACAGGAGGAGGGGCCACAAGTGACAGGTGGAGGAGCTGAGGGGCCACAACTGACAGGAGGAGGAGCTGAGGGGCCACATGTGACAAGAGGAGGGGCCACAAGTGACCTATGGAGGAGCTGAGGGGCCACAACTGACAGGAGGAGGAGCTGAGGGGCCACATGTGACTAGAGGAGGGGCAACAAGTGACCTATGGAGGAGCTGAGGGGCCACAAGTGACAGGAGGATGAATTGAAGGGCCACAAGTGACAAACGGAGAAGCTGAGGGGCCACAAGTAACAAGAGGATTGTGGTATCCCTGGTTCTAGTATTGTTGGAGCCCCAGATGTAAGAGTTATACCGATGGCAATAGGAAACAGATGTGCGGACCCCGGTAAGAAAGGGGGGTACAGGATTCTGAGGTAATAACATGGGGGACACAGGGTTCTGAGGTAATAACATGGGAGACAAAGGGTTCTGAGGTAATAACATGGGGGCACAGGATTCTGAGGTAATAACACGGGGGCACAGGGTTCTGAGGTAATAGCATGGGGGACACAGGGTTCTGAGGTAATAACATGGGGGGCACAGGATTCTGAAGTAATAACATGGGGGGAACAGGATTCTGAGGTAATAACATGGGGGGCACAGGGTTCTGAGGTAATAGCATGGGGGGCACAGGATTCTGAGGTAATAACATGGGGGACACAGGGTTCTGAAGTAATAACATGGGGGACACAGGTTTCTGAGGTAATAACATGGGGGGCACAGGGTTCTGAGGTAATAACATGGGGGGCACAGGGTTCTGAGGTAATAAAATGGGGGGCACAGGATTCTGAGGTAATAACATGGGGGCACAGGATTCTGAGGTAATAACATGGGGGGAACAGGATTCTGAGGTAATAACATGGGGGGCACAGGATTCTGAAGTAATAACATGGGGGACACAGGTTTCTGAGGTAATAACATGGGGGGCACAGGGTTCTGAGGTAATAACATGGGGGGCACAGGGTTCTGAGGTAATAAAATGGGGGGCACAGGGTTCTGAGGTAATAACATGGGGGGCGCAGGGTTCTGAGGTAATAGCATGGGGGGCACAGGATTCTGATGTAATAACACGGGGGGCACAGGGTTCTGAGGTAATAATATGGGGGCACAGGGTTCTGAGGTAATAATATGGGGGCACAGGATTCTGAGGTAATAACATGGGGGGCACAGGGTTCTGAGGTAATAACATGGGGGGGCACAGTGTTCTGAGGTAATAGCATGGGGGGCACAGGATTCTGAGGTAATAGCATGGGGGCACAGGGTTCTGAGGTAATAACATGGGGGGCACAGGATTCTGAGGTAATAACATGGGGGAACAGGGTTCTGAGGTAATAACACGGGGGGCACAGGACTCTGAAGTAATAACATGGGGGCACAGGGTTCTGAGGTAATAACATGGGGGGCACAGGGTTCTGAGGTAATAACATGGGGGGGCACAGGACTCTGAATTAATAACATGGGGGCACAGGGTTCTGAGGTAATAACATGGGGGGCACAGTGTTCTGAGGTAATAACATGGGGGGCACAGGATTCTGAGGTAATAACATGGGGGCACAGGGTTCTGAGGTAATAACATGGGGGGCACAGGATTCTGAGGTAATAACATGGGGGCACAAGGTTCTGAGGTAATAACAATGGGACACAGGGTTCTGAGGTAATAATATGGGGGCACAGGTTTCTGAGATAATACCATGGGGGGCACAGGGTTCTGAGGTGATAATATGGGGGCACAGGATTCTGAGGTAATAACATGGGGGGCACAGAGTTCTGAGGTAATAACATCGGGACACAGGTTTCTGAGATAATACCATGGGGGGCACAGGGTTCTGAGGTGATAATATGGGGGCACAGGATTCTGAGGTAATAACATGGGGGGCACAGAGTTCTGAGGTAATAACATGGGGGGGGCACAGGGTTCTGAGGTAATAATATGGGGGGCACAGGGTTCTGAAGTAATAACATCGGGACACAGGTTTCTGAGGTAATAATATGGGGGCACAGGGTTCTGAGGTAATAATATGGGGGCACAGGGTTCTGAGGTAATAACATGGGGGCACAGGGTTCTGAGGTAATAATATGGGGGCACAGGGTACTGAGGTAATAACATGGGGGCACAGGGTTCTGAGGTAATAACATGGGGGGCACAGGATTCTGAGGTAATAATATGGGGGGCACAGGGTTCTGAGGTAATAATATGGGGGCACAGGGTTCTGAGGTAATAACATGGGGGGGGCACAGGGTTCTGAGGTAATAACATGGGGGGCACAGGATTCTGAGGTAATAACATGGGGGAACAGGGTTCTGAGGTAATAACATGGGGGGCACAGGGTTCTGAGGTAATAACATGGGGTGGCACAGGACTCTGAATTAATAACATGGGGGCACAGGGTTCTGAGGTAATAACATGGGGGGCACAGTGTTCTGAGGTAATAACATGGGGGGCACAGGATTCTGAGGTAATAACATGGGGGCACAGGGTTCTGAGGTAATAACATGGGGGGGCACAAGGTTCTGAGGTAATAACAATGGGACACAGGGTTCTGAGGTAATAATATGGGGGCACAGGGTTCTGAGGTAATAACATCGGGACACAGGTTTCTGAGGTAATACCATGGGGGGCACAGGGTTCTGAGGTGATAATATGGGGGCACAGGATTCTGAGGTAATAACATGGGGGGCACAGAGTTCTGAGGTAATAACATGGGGGGGGGGCACAGGGTTCTGAGGTAATAACATGGGGGAACAGGGTTCTGAGGTAATAACATGGGGGCACAGGGTTCTGAGGTAATAATATGGGGGGCACAGGGTTCTGAAGTAATAACATCGGGACACAGGTTTCTGAGGTAATAATATGGGGGCACAGGGTTCTGAGGTAATAATATGGGGGCACAGGGTTCTGAGGTAATAACATGGGGGCACAGGGTTCTGAGGTAATAATATGGGGGCACAGGGTACTGAGGTAATAACATGGGGGCACAGGGTTCTGAGGTAATAACATGGGGGGCACAGGATTCTGAGGTAATAATATGGGGGCACAGGGTTCTGAGGTAATAATATGGGGGCACAGGGTTCTGAGGTAATAACATGGGGGGGGCACAGGGTTCTGAGGTAATAACATGGGGGGCACAGGATTCTGAGGTAATAACATGGGGGAACAGGGTTCTGAGGTAATAACATGGGGGGCACAGGGTTCTGAGGTAATAACATGGGGGGGCACAGGACTCTGAAGTAATAACATGGGAGGCACAGGGTTCTGAGGTAATAACATGGGGTGCACAGTGTTCTGAGGTAATAACATGGGGGGCACAGGATTCTGAGGTAATAACATGGGGGACACAGGGTTCTGAGGTAATAACAATGGGACACAGGGTTCTGAGGTAATAACATGGGGGCACAGGGTTCTGAGGTAATAACATGGGGGCACAGGGTTCTGAGGTAATAATATGGGGGCACAGGGTTCTGAGGTAATAACATGGGGGCACAGGGTTCTGAGGTAATAATATGGGGGCACAGGATTCTGAGGTAATAACATGGGGGCACAGGGTTCTGAGGTAATAACATGGGGGCACAGGGTTCTGAGGTAATAATATGGGGGCACAGGATTCTGAGGTAATAACATGGGGGGCACATGATTCTGAGGTAATAACACAGGGGCACAGGGTTCTGAGGTAATAACATGGGGGGCACAGGGTTCTGAGGTAATAACATGGGGGGCACAGGGTTCTGAGGTAATAACATGGGGGCACAGGGTTCTGAGGTAATAACATGGGGGGCACAGGGTTCTGAGGTAATAACATGGGGGGCGCAGGGTTCTGAGGTAATAGCATGGGGGGCACAGGATTCTGATGTAATAACACGGGGGGCACAGGGTTCTGAGGTAATAATATGGGGGCACAGGGTTCTGAGGTAATAATATGGGGGCACAGGGTTCTGAGGTAATAACATGGGGTGCACAGGGTTCTGAGGTAATAACATGGGGGGGCACAGGACTCTGAAGTAATAACATGGGGGGGCACAGGGTTCTGAGGTAATAACATGGGGGGCACAGGATTCTGAGGTAATAACACGGGGGCACAGGGTTCTGAGGTAATAACATTGGGGGGCACAGGACTCTGAAGTAATAACATGGGGGGCACAGGGTTCTGAGGTAATAACATGGGGGGCACAGGGTTCTGAGGTAATAACATGGGGGGGCACAGGATTCTGAGGTAATAACATGGGGGGCACAGGGTTCTGAGGTAATAACATGGGGGGCACAGGATTCTGAGGTAATAACATGGAACAGGGTTCTGAGGTAATAACATGGGGGGCACAGGACTCTGAAGTAATAACATGGGGGCACAGGGTTCTGAGGTAATAACACGGGGGCACAGGGTTCTGAGGTAATAACATGGGGGGGCACAGGACTCTGAAGTAATAACATGGGGGCACAGGGTTCTGAGGTAATAACATGGGGGGCACAGTGTTCTGAGGTAATAACATGGGGGGCACAGGATTCTGAGGTAATAACACGGGGGGCACAGGGTTCTGAGGTAATAACATGGGGGCACAGGGTTCTGAGGTAATAATATGGGGGCACAGGGTACTGAGGTAATAACATGGGGGCACAGGGTTCTGAGGTAATAACATGGGGGGCACAGGATTCTGAGGTAATGACACGGGGGGCACAGGGTTCTGAGGTAATAATATGGGGGCACAGGGTTCTGAGGTAATAATATGGGGGCACAGGGTTCTGAGGTAATAACATGGGGGGCACAGGATTCTGAGGTAATAACATGGGGGAACAGGGTTCTGAGGTAATAACATGGGGGCACAGGGTTCTGAGGTAATAACATGGGGGGGCACAGGACTCTGAAGTTATAACATGGGAGGCACAGGGTTCTGAGATAATAACATGGGGTGCACAGTGTTCTGAGGTAATAACATGGGGGGCACAGGATTCTGAGGTAATAACATGGGGGACACAGGATTCTGAGGTAATAACATGGGGGAACAGGATTCTGAGGTAATAACACGGGGGCACAGGGTTCTGAGGTAATAACATGGGGGGCACAGGGTTCTGAGGTAATAACAATGGGACACAGGGTTCTGAGGTAATAATATGGGGGCACAGGTTTCTGAGGTAATACCATGGGGGGCACAGGGTTCTGAGGTGATAATATGGGGGCACAGGATTCTGAGGTAATAACATGGGGGGCACAGAGTTCTGAGGTAATAACATGGGGGGCACAGAGTTCTGAGGTAATAACACGGGGGGCACAGGGTTCTGAGGTAATAATATGGGGGCACAGGGTTCTGAGGTAATAACATGGGGGCACAGGGTTCTGAGGTAATAACATGGGGGCACAGGGTTCTGAGGTAATAATATGGGGGCACAGGATTCTGAGGTAATAACATGGGGGGCACAGGGTTCTGAGGTAATAATATGGGGGCACAGGATTCTGAGGTAATAACATGGGGGGCACAGGATTCTGAGGTAATAACATGGGGGAACAAGATTCTGAGGTAATAACACGGGGGCACAGGGTTCTGAGGTAATAACATGGGGGGCACAGGGTTCTGAGGTAATAACATGGGGGGCACAGGGTTCTGAGGTAATAACATGGGGGGCACAGGGTTCTGAGGTAATAACATGGGGGGCACAGGATTCTGAGGTAATAACATGGGGGAACAGGGTTCTGAGGTAATAACATGGGGAACAAGATTCTGAGGTAATAACATGGGGGGCACAGGATTCTGAGGTAATAACATGGGGGGCACAGGGTTCTGAGGTAATAACATGGGGAGCACAGGATTCTGAGGTAATAACATGGGGGCACAGGGTTCTGAGGTAATAACATGGGGGCACAGGGTTCTGAGGTAATAACATGGGGAGCACAGGATTCTGAGGTAATAACATGGGGGAACAGGGTTCTGAGGTAATAACATGGGGAACAAGATTCTGAGGTAATAACACGGGGGCACAGGGTTCTGAGGTAATAACACGGGGCGCACAGGGTTCTGAGGTAATAACATGGGGGGCACAGGATTCTGAGTTAATAACATGGGGGGCACAGGATTCTGAGGTAATAACATGGGGGCGCAGGGTTCTGAGGTATTAACATGGGGGTACAGGGTTCTGAGGTAATAAAATGGGGGGCACAGGATTCTGAGGTAATAAAATGGGGGGCGAAGGGTTCTGAGGTAATAGCATGGGGGGCACAGGGTTCTGAGGTAATAACATGGGGGCACAGGGTTCTGAGGTAATAACATGAGGGCACAGGATTCTGAGGTAATAACATGGGGGGCACAGGGTTCTGAGGTAATAACATGGGGGGCACAGTGTTCTGAGGTAATATAACATGGGGGGCACAGGATTCTGAGTTAATAACATGGGGGGCACAGGATTCTGAGGTAATAACATGGGGGCGCAGGGTTCTGAGGTATTAACATGGGGGTACAGGGTTCTGAGGTAATAAAATGGGGGGCACAGGATTCTGAGGTAATAACATGAGGGCACAGGATTCTGAGGTAATAACATGGGGGGCACAGGGTTCTGAGGTAATAACATGGGGGGCACAGTGTTCTGAGGTAATAACATGGGGGGCACAGGGTTCTGAGGTAATAATATGGGGACACAGGGTTCTGCGGTAATAACATGGGGGACACAGGGTTCTGAGGTAATAACATGAGGGCACAGGGTTCTGAGCTAATAACATCGGGACACAGGTTTCTGAGGTAATAATATGGGGGGCACAGGATTCTGAGGTAATAACACGGGGGCACAGGGTTCTAAGGTATAACATGGGGGGCACAGGATTCTGAGGTAATAACACGGGGGCACAGGGTTCTAAGGTATAACATGGGGGGCACAGGATTCTGAGGTAATAACACGGGGGGCACAGGGTTCTGAGGTAATAACACGGGGGGCACAGGGTTCTGAGGTAATAATATGGGGGCACAGGGTTCTGAGGTAATAACATCGGGACACAGGTTTCTGAGGTAATAATATGGGGGCACAGGGTTCTGAGGTAATAATATGGGGGCACAGGATTCTGAGGTAATAACACGGGGGGCACAGGGTTCTGAGGTAATAATATGGGGGCACAGGGTTCTGAGGTAATAACATGGGGGGCACAGAGTTCTGAGGTAATAACATGGGGGGCACAGGATTCTGAGGTAATAACACGGGGGCACAGGGTTCTAAGGTATAACATGGGGGGCACAGGATTCTGAGGTAATAACACGGGGGGCACAGGGTTCTGAGGTAATAACACGGGGGGCACAGGGTTCTGAGGTAATAATATGGGGGCACAGGGTTCTGAGGTAATAATATGGGGGCACAGGATTCTGAGGTAATAACATGGGGGAACAGGGTTCTGAGGTAATACCATGGGGGGCACAGGGTTCTGAGGTAATAACATGGGGGCACAGTGTTCTGAGGTAATAACATGGGGGGCACAGGATTCTGAGGTAATAACATTGGGGGCACAGGATTCTGAGGTAATAACATGGGGGAACAGGATTCTGAGGTAATAACATGGGGGGCACAGGGTTCTGAGGTAATAACATGGGGGGCACAGGGTTCTGAGGTAATAACATGGGGGGCACAGGTTTCTGAGGTAATAACATGGGGGCACAGGATTCTGAGGTAATAACATGGGGGAACAGGGTTCTGAGGTAATAACATGGGGGCACAGGATTCTGAGGTAATAACATGGGGGGCACAGGATTCTGAGGTAATAACATGGGGGAACAGGGTTCTGAGGTAATAACATGGGGGCACAGGATTCTGAGGTAATAACACGGGGCGCACAGGGTTCTGAGGTAATAACATGGGGGGCACAGGATTCTGAGTTAATAACATGGGGGGCACAGGATTCTGAGGTAATAACATGGGGGCACAGGATTCTGAGGTAATAAAATGGGGGGCACAGGATTCTGAGGTAATAAAATGGGGGGCGAAGGGTTCTGAGGTAATAGCATGGGGGGCACAGGGTTCTGAGGTAATAACATGGGGGCACAGGATTCTGAGGTAATAACATGGGGGGCACAGGGTTCTGAGGTAATAACATGGGGGTACAGGATTCTGAGGTAATAACATGGGGGCACAGGGTTCTGAGGTAATAATATGGGGGCACAGGGTTCTGAGGTAATAACATGGAGGGCACAGGATTCTGAGGTAATAACACGGGGGCACAGGTTTCTGAGGTAATAACACAGGGCGCACAGGGTTCTGAGGTAATAACATGGGGGGCACAGGATTCTGAGGTAATAACATGGGGGCACAGGTTTCTGAGGTATTAACATGGGGGGCACAGGATTCTGAGGTAATAATATGGGGGCACAGGGTTCTGAGGTAATAATATGGGGGGCACAGGATTCTGAGGTAATAATATGGGGGCACAGGGTTCTGAGGTAATAACATGGGGGGCACAGGGTTCTGAGGTAATAACATCGGGACACAGGGTTCTGAGGTAATATGGGGGCACATGGTTCTGAGGTAATAATATGGGGGCACAGGGTTCTGAGGTAATAACATGGGGGGCACAGGATTCTGAGGTAATAGCATTAGGGCACAGGGTTCTGAGGTAATAACATGGGGGCACAGGTTTCTGAGGTAATAACACGGGGGGGCACAGGGTCCTGAGGTAATAATATGGGGACACAGGGTTCTGAGGTAATAACATGGGGGCACAGGATTCTGAGGTAATAACATCGGGACACAGGTTTCTGAGGTAATAACATGGGGGGCACAGGATTCTGAGGTAATAACATGGGGGCACAGGATTCTGAGGTAATAACATGGGGGGCACAGGGTTCTGAGGTAATAACATGGGGGGCACAGGGTTCTGAGGTAATAACATGGGGGCACAGGGTTATCAGGTAATAACATGGGGGGCGCAGGATTCTGAGGTAATAATATGGGGGCACAGGGTTATCAGGTAATAACATGGGGGGCACAGGGTTCTGAGGTAATAACACGGGGCGCACAGGGTTCTGAGGTAATAACATGGGGGGCACAGGGTTCTGAGGTAATAACATGGGGGGCACAGGGTTCTGAGGTAATAATATGGGGGCACAGGGTTCTGAGGTAATAACATGGGGGGCACAGGATTCTGAGGTAATAACATGGGGGACACAGGATTCTGAGGTAATAAAATGTTGGCACAGGGTTCTGAGGTAATAACATGGGGGCACAGGTTTCTGAGGTAATAATATGGGGGCACAGGGTTATCAGGTAATAACATGGGGGCACAGGTTTCTGAGGTATTAACATGGGGGGCACAGGATTCTGAGGTAATAATATGGGGGCACAGGGTTCTGAGGTAATAATATGGGGGGCACAGGATTCTGAGGTAATAATATGGGGGCACAGGGTTCTGAGGTAATAACATGGGGGGCACAGGGTTCTGAGGTAATAACATCGGGACACAGGGTTCTGAGGTAATATGGGGGCACATGGTTCTGAGGTAATAATATGGGGGCACAGGGTTCTGAGGTAATAACATGGGGGGCACAGGATTCTGAGGTAATAGCATTAGGGCACAGGGTTCTGAGGTAATAACATGGGGGCACAGGTTTCTGAGGTAATAATATGGGGGCGCAGGGTTATCAGGTAATAACATGGGGGGCACAGGGTTCTGAGGTAATAACACGGGGGGGCACAGGGTCCTGAGGTAATAATATGGGGACACAGGGTTCTGAGGTAATAACATGGGGGCACAGGATTCTGAGGTAATAACATCGGGACACAGGTTTCTGAGGTAATAACATGGGGGGCACAGGATTCTGAGGTAATAACATGGGGGGCACAGGGTTCTGAGGTAATAACATGGGGGGCACAGGGTTCTGAGGTAATAACATGGGGGCACAGGGTTATCAGGTAATAACATGGGGGGCGCAGGATTCTGAGGTAATAATATGGGGGCACAGGGTTATCAGGTAATAATATGGGGGCACAGGATTCTGAGGTAATAACATGGGGGGCACAGGGTTCTGAGGTAATAACACGGGGCGCACAGGGTTCTGAGGTAATAACATGGGGGGCACAGGGTTCTGAGGTAATAACATGGGGGGCACAGGGTTCTGAGGTAATAATATGGGGGCACAGGGTTCTGAGGTAATAACATGGGGGGCACAGGATTCTGAGGTAATAACATGGGGGACACAGGATTCTGAGGTAATAAAATGTTGGCACAGGGTTCTGAGGTAATAACATGGGGGCACAGGTTTCTGAGGTAATAATATGGGGGCACAGGGTTATCAGGTAATAACATGGGGGGCACATGGTTATCAGGTAATAACATGGGGGCACAGGGTTCTGAGGTAATAACACGGGGGGGCACAGGGTCCTGAGGTAATAATATGGGGGCACAGGGTTATCAGGTAATAACATGGGGGGCACATGGTTATCAGGTAATAACATGTGGGCACAGGATTCTGAGGTAATAACATGGGGGCACAGGGTTATCAGGTAATAACATGGGGGGCGCAGGATTCTGAGGTAATAATATGGGGGCACAGGGTTATCAGGTAATAATATGGGGGCACAGGATTCTGAGGTAATAACATGGGGGGCACAGGGTTCTGAGGTAATAACACGGGGCGCACAGGGTTCTGAGGTAATAACATGGGGGGCACAGGGTTCTGAGGTAATAACATGGGGGGCACAGGGTTCTGAGGTAATAATATGGGGGCACAGGGTTCTGAGGTAATAACATGGGGGGCACAGGGTTCTGAGGTAATAACATGGGGGGCACAGGGTTCTGAGGTAATAATATGGGGGCACAGGGTTCTGAGGTAATAACATGGGGGCACAGGGTTCTGAGGTAATAAAATGTTGGCACAGGGTTCTGAGGTAATAACATGGGGGGCACAGGGTTCTGAGGTAATAACATGGGGGCACAGGGTTCTGAGGTATTAACATGGGGGGCACATGATTCTGAGGTAATAATATGGGGGCGCAGGGTTCTGAGGTATTAACATGGGGGTACAGGGTTCTGAGGTAATAACATGAGGGCACAGGATTCTGAGGTAATAAAATGGGGGGCACAGGGTTCTGAGGTAATAACACGGGGCGCACAGGGTTCTGAGGTAATAACATGGGGGGCACAGGATTCTGAGGTAATAACATGGGGGCACAGGATCCTGAGGTAATAACATGGGGGCACAGGGTTCTGAGGTATTAACATGTGGGGCACAGGATTCTGAGGTAATAACATGGGGGGCACAGGATTCTGAGGTAATAATATGGGGGCACAGGGTTCTGAGGTAATAACATGGGGGGCACAGGGTTCTGAGGTAATAATATGGGGGCACAGGGTTCTGAGGTAATAACATGGGGGGCACAGGATTCTGAGGTAATAACATGGGGGGGCACAGGGTTCTGAGGTAATAACATGGGGGCACAGGATTCTGAGGTAATAATATGGGGGCACAGGGTTCTGAGGTAATAATATGGGGGCACAGGGTTCTGAGGTAATAACATGGGGGGCACAGGATTCTGAGGTAATAGCATGGGGGCACAGGGTTCTGAGGTAATAACATTAGGGCACAGGGTTCTGAGGTAATAACATGGGGGCACAGGTTTCTGAGGTAATAATATGGGGGCGCAGTGTTATCAGGTAATAACATGGGGGGCACAGGATTCTGAGGTAATATGGGGGCACAGGGTTATCAGGTAATAACATGGGGGGCACATGGTTATCAGGTAATAACATGGGGGCACAGGGTTCTGAGGTAATAACACGGGGGGGGCACAGGGTCCTGAGGTAATAATATGGGGGCACAGGGTTATCAGGTAATAACATGGGGGGCACATGGTTATCAGGTAATAACATGGGGGGCACATGGTTATCAGGTAATAACATGGGGGGCACAGGATTCTGAGGTAATAACATGGGGGCACAGGGTTATCAGGTAATAATATGGGGTTCCCTGGAGACCCGGTAAAAAGAAGGAAAATCTGACATTATTAATAAAGAATGCAAAAAAGTTAATGTATTCTCTCCCATGGGGGCCGTCCATAGTCAACAAAGGGGCCTAAGTGGAAAAAGTACACACCGTATCCCTGTATATAGAATATTACACCCTGTATACACTATATCCCTGTATATAGAATATGACACCCTGTACACACCATATCCCTGTATACAGAATATTACACCCTGTACACACCATATCCCTGTATATAGAATATTACACCCTGTACACACTATATCCCTGTATACAGAATATTACACCCTGTACACACTATATCCCTGTATATAGAATATTACACCCTGTACACACTATATCCCTGTATATAGAATATCACACCCTGTACACACCATATCCCTATTTATAGAATATTACACCCTGTACACAATATATCCCTGTATATAGAATATTACACCCTGTACACACCATATCCCTGTATATAGAATATTACACCCTGTACACACTATATCCCTGTATATAGAATATCACACCCTGTACACACCATATCCCTGTATATAGAATATTACACCCTGTACACACTATATCCCTGTATATAGAATATTACACCCTGTACACACTATATCCCTGTATATAGAATATCACACCCTGTACACACCATATCCCTGTATATAGAATATTACACCCTGTACACACTATATCCCTGTATATAGAATATTACACCTTGTACACACCATATCCCTGTATATAGAATATTACACCCTGTACACACTATATCCCTGTATATAGAATATTACACCCTGTACACGCTATATCCCTGTATATAGAATATTACACCCTGTACACACTATATGCCTGTATATAGAATATTACACCCTGTACACGATATATCCCTGTATACAGAATATTACACCCTGTACACACCATATCACTGTATATAGAATATTACACCCTGTACACACCTTATCCCTGTATATAGAATATTACACCCTGTACACACCTTATCCCTGTATATAGAATATTACACCCTGTATACACTATATCCCTGTATATAGAATATTACACCCTGTACACGCTATATCCCTGTATATAGAATATTACACCCTGTACACACTATATGCCTGTATATAGAATATTACACCCTGTACACGATATATCCCTGTATACAGAATATTACACCCTGTACACACCATATCACTGTATATAGAATATTACACCCTGTACACACCTTATCCCTGTATATAGAATATTACACCCTGTACACACCTTATCCCTGTATATAGAATATTACACCTTGTACACACCATATCCCTGTATACAGAATATTACACCCTGTACACACCATATCCCTGTATATAGAATATTACACCCTGTACACACTATATCCCTGTATATAGAATATTACACTCTGTACACACCATATCCCTGTATACAGAATATTACACCCTGTACACACCATATCCCTGTATATAGAATATTACACCCTGTACACACCATATCCCTGTATATAGAATATTACACCCTGTACACACCATATCCCTGTATATAGAATATTACACCCTGTACACACCATATCCCTGTATATAGAATATTACACCCTGTACACACCATATCCCTGTATACAGAATATTACACCCTGTACACACCATATCCCTGTATATAGAATATTACACCCTGTACACACTATATCCCTGTATATAGAATATTACACTCTGTACACACCATATCCCTGTATACAGAATATTACACCCTGTACACACCATATCCCTGTATATAGAATATTACACCCTGTACACACCATATCCCTGTATATAGAATATTACACCCTGTACACACCATATCCCTGTATATAGAATATTACACCCTGTACACACCATATCCCTGTATATAGAATATTACACCCTGTACACACCATATCCCTGTATATAGAATATTACGCCCTGTACACACCATATCCCTGTATACAGAATATTACACCCTGTACACACCATATCCCTGTATATAGAATATTACACCCTGTACACACCATATCCCTGTATATAGAATATTACACCCTGTACACACTATATCCCTGTATATAGAATATCACACCCTGTACACACCATATCCCTGTATATAGAATATCACACCCTGTACACACCATATCCCTGTATATAGAATATTACACCCTGTACACACTATATCCCTGTATATAGAATATGACACCCTGTACACAATATATCCCTGTATATAGAATATGACACCCTGTACACAATATATCCCTGTATATAGAATATTACGCCCTGTACACACCATATCCCTGTATATAGAATATTACACCCTGTACACACTATATCCCTGTATATAGAATATTACACCCTGTACACACTATATCCCTGTATATAGAATATGACACCCTGTACACAATATATCCCTGTATATAGAATATTACACCCTGTACACACTATATCCCTGTATATAGAATATTACACCCTGTACACACTATATCCCTGTATATAGAATATTACACCCTGTACACACTATATCCCTGTATACAGAATATTACACCCTGTACACACTATATCCCTGTTTACAGAATATTACACCCTGTACACACCATATCCCTGTTTACAGAATATTACACCCTGTACACACTATATGCCTGTATATAGAATATTACACCCTGTACACACCATATCCCTGTATATAGAATATTACACCCTGTACACACCATATCCCTGTATATAGAATATGACACCCTGTACACACCTTATCCCTGTATATAGAATATTACATCCTGTACACAATATATCCCTGTATATAGAATATTACATCCTGTACACAATATATCCCTGTATACAGAATATTACACCCTGTCCACAATATATCCCTGTATATAGAATATTACACCCTGTACACACCATATCCCTGTTTATAGAATATTACACCCTGTACACACTATATGCCTGTATATAGACTATTACACCCTGTACACACCATATCCCTGTATATAGAATATTACACCCTGTATATAGAATATTACACCCTGTATATAGAATATGACACCCTGTATATAGAATATGACACCCTGTACACACTATATGCCTCTATATAGAATATTACACCCTGTACACACTATATGCCTGTATATAGAATATTACACCCTGTACACACTATATCCCTGTATATAGAATATTACATCCTGTACACACTATATCCCTGTATATAGAATATTACACCCTGTACACATTATATCCCTGTATATAGAATATGACAATCTGTACACACTATATGCCTGTATATAGAATATTACACCCTGTACACACCATATCCCTGTATATAGAATATTACACCCTGTACACACCATATCCCTGTATATAGAATATTACACCCTGTACACACTATATGCCTGTATATAGAATATTACACCCTGTACACACTATATCCCTGTATATAGAATATTACACCCTGTACATATTATATCCCTGTATATAGAATATTACACCCTGTACACACCATATCCCTGTATACAGAATATTACACCCTGTACACACTATATCCCTGTATACAGAATATTACACCCTGTACACACCATATCCCTGTATACAGAATATTACACCCTGTACACACTATATCCCTGTATATAGAATATTACATCCTGTACACAATATATCCCTGTATACAGAATATTACACCCTGTACACACCATATCCCTGTATACAGAATATTACACCCTGTACACACTATATCCCTGTATATAGAATATTACACCATGTACACACCATATCCCTGTATATAGAATATTACACCTTGTACACACTATATCCCTGTATATAGAATATTACATCCTGTACACACCATATCCCTGTATATAGAATATTACACCCTGTACACACTATATCCCTGTATATAGAATATCACACCCTGTACACACCATATCCCTGTATATAGAATATTACACCCTGTACACACTATATCCCTGTATATAGAATATTACACCTTGTACACACTATATCCCTGTATATAGAATATTACATCCTGTACACACCATATCCCTGTATATAGAATATTACACCCTGTACACACTATATCCCTGTATATAGAATATTACACCCTGTACACACCATATCCCTATTTATAGAATATTACACCCTATACACAATATATCCCTGTATATAGAATATTACACCCTGTACACACCATATCCCTGTATATAGAATATTACACCCTGTACACACCATATCCCTGTATATAAAATATGACACCATGTACACACCTTATCCCTGTATATAGAATATTACACCCTGTACACACCATATCCCTGTTTATAGAATATTACACCCTGTACACATTATATCCCTGTATATAGAATATTACACCCTGTACACATTATCCCTGTATACAGAATATTACACCCTGTACATACAATATCCCTGTATATAGAATATTACACCCTGTACACACCATATCCCTGTATATAGAATATTACACCCTGTACACATTATCCCTGTATACAGAATATTACACCCTGTACATACAATATCCCTGTATATAGAATTTTACACCCTGTACACACCATATCCCTGTATATAGAATATTACACCCTGTACACACCATATCCCTGTATACAGAATATTACACCCTGTACACACTATATCCCTGTATACAGAATATCACACCCTGTACACACCATATCCCTGTATGTAGAATATGACACCCTGTACACATCATATCCCTGTATATAGAATATTACACACTATGCACACTATATCCCTGTATATAGAATATTACACCCTGTGCACACTATATCCCTGTATATAGAATATTACACCCTGTATACACATTATCCCTGTATATAGAATATTACAACCTGTACACACCATATCCTTGTATATAGAATATTACACCCTGTGCACACTATATCCCTGTATACAGAATATTACATCCTTTACACACTATATCCCTGTATATAGAATATTACACCCTGTACACACCTTATCCCTGTATACAGAATATTACACCCTGTACACACCATATCCCTGTATATAGAATATTACACCCTGTACACACTATATCCCTGTATATAGAATATTACACCCTGTACACACCATATCCCTGTATATAGAATATTACATCCTTTACACACTATATCCCTGTATATAGAATATTACACCCTGTGCACACCATATCCCTGTATATAGAATATTACACCCTGTACACATTATATCCCTGTATACAGAATATTACACCCTGTACACACCATATCCCTGTATATAGAATATTACACCCCTGTACACACTATATCCCTGTATATAGAATATTACACCCTGTACACACCATATCCCTGTATATAGAATATTACACCCTGTATACACATTATCCCTGTATATAGAATATTACACCCTGTACACACCATATCCCTGTATATAGAATATTACACCCTGTATACACATTATCCCTGTATATAGAATATTACGCCCTGTACACACCATATCCCTGTATATAGAATATTACACCCAGTACACACTATATCCCTGTATACAGAATATTACACCCTGTACACACCATATCCCTGTATACAGAATATTACACCCTGTACACACCATATCCCTGTATATAGAATATTACACCCTGTGCACACCATATCCCTGTATATAGAATGTTACACCCTGTACACACCATATCCCTGTATATAGAATATTACACCCTGTACACACTATATCCCTGTATATAGAATATTACACCCTGTACACACTATATCCCTGTATATAGAATATTACACCCTGTACACACCATATCCCTGTATATAGAATGTTACACCCTGTACACACTATATCCCTGTATATAGAATATTACACCCTGTACACACTATATCCCTGTATATAGAATATTATACACCCTGTACACACCATATCCCTGTATATAGAATGTTACACCCTGTACACACCATATCCCTGTATATAGAATATTACGCCCTGTACACACCATATCCCTGTATGTGGAATGTTACACCCTGTACACACCATATCCCTGTATATAGAATATTACACCCTGTACACACTATATCCCTGTATATAGAATATGACACCCTGTACACAATATATCCCTGTATACAGAATATTACACGCTGTACACACTATATCCCTGTATATAGAATATTACACCCTGTACACACTATATCCCTGTATATAGAATATTACACCCTGTACACACTATATCCCTGTATACAGAATTTTACACCCTGTGCACACCATATCCCTGTATACAGAATATTACACCCTGTACACACCATATCCCGGTATATAGAATATGACACCCTGTACACACTATATGCCTGTATACAGAATATTACACCCTGTACACACCATATCCCTGTATATAGAATATTACACCCTGTACACACCATATCCCTGTATATAGAATATGACACCCTGTACACACCATATCCCTGTATACAGAATATTACACCCTGTACACACCATATCCCTGTATATAGAATATTACACCCTGTACACACCATATCCCTGTATATAGAATATGACACCCTGTACACACTATATGCCTGTATACAGAATATTACACCCTGTACACACCATATCCCTGTATATAGAATATTACACCCTGTACACACCATATCCCTGTATATAGAATATGACACCCTGTACACACCATATCCCTGTATACAGAATATTACACCCTGTACACACCATATCCCTGTATATAGAATATGACACCCTGTACACACCATATCCCTGTATATAGAATATTACACCCTGTACACACCTTATCCCTGTATATAGAATATTACACCCTGTACACACCATATCCCTGTATATAGAATATTACACCCTGTACACACCATATCCCTGTATATAGAATATTACGCCCTGTACACACTATATCCCTGTATATAGAATATTACGCCCTGTACACACCTTATCCCTGTATATAGAATATGACACCCTGTACACACCATATCCCTGTATATAGAATATGACACCCTGTACACACTATATGCCTGTATACAGAATATTATATTGTATTCACACCGTCTCACTATACACAATATTAAACCCTACATAATATTAAACGCTATACTAATATTATTTGTAACACTTTACATATATTACACAGCGTATATACTATTACACAGTATACATAATACTACACATTGTATATAATATTACACACTATACATAGCGCTGTACACACCATATCCTTGTACACAATATTACGGCACTGAAAATTTCATATGTACATTGTATATATTACACGCTATGTATACTACACACTATACATAATACTATACACACCGTATCACAGTATACAGAATATTACACACTATGAGTAATAATACTATACACATCGTATCACAGGATACAGAATATTACACACTATGAGTAATAATACTATACACATCGTATCACAGGATACAAAATATTACACACTATGGGTAATAATACTATACACATCGTATCACAGGATACAGAATATTACACACCATGAGTAATAATACTATACACATCGTATCACAGGATACAGAATATTACACACCATGAGTAATAATACTATACACATCGTATCACAGGATACAGAATATTACACACCATGAGTAATAATACTATACACATCGTATCACAGGATACAGAATATTACACACCAATGCGTATATCTACAGAACGGTAAGGGTATGCACACACACTATTACTGTAATCATGTTTTCAGTACGGCACAGTTGTCCGGCAGCGAGGCAGGGACTCCTAGCATCGTACATAAGTATGATGCTAGGAGCCCGGCTCCCTGCACTGTGTTCGGTCCGGGACTTGCGGCCGAAATACGTCCGTCAATTACGGACGTAATTAGTGTGTGTGCACATACCCTAACAGAAAGCGACTGAAATCTCAGCAAAGAAAATCGGATCAGCCGCCTCATTCATTATTATACCAGAAACACATAACATCACAGAACTTACAGATATATGTATGTATATATGTATCTATATATTATCTATCTATATATCTATCATCTATCTATCACAATGCATATGTTATAGAGGTATCACTATTGTGACCCCATCACTATATATGCCAGATATCAAAAGGGTAGAATAGCGTGTGTTTACAGTGGGTATAACAGAGGGGAATATAATACAGGGGGTATAATACACAGTGCGTGATTTTAATACTTGTGGTATACTAAAGGGGATATGACACAGAGGTTATTATAGAGGAGGCATAATAGAGGTATCATATGGGATATCTTAATACTGAGCGCAAACTACAAGTATTACAGTACTTTGGGTATTATACAGATGGCACGGGAGGTATGCTACAAGGGTTATATTTCAGGAGGTATGATAGAGGGATTAATACAGGGTGCATTTTACGGGTGTTATAATGCAGGGGGTCTTATACCAGAGGCAGTGAGTATTGTGTAAGGGGCATGATACAGGGGGTATAATATAAGGGAATAGGTGTCCATAATGCAGAGTACTGGAGTGTTGGTGGAGGCAGCAGGTGACAGCAGCACACTATAAACACACACATGTATATAGTATACACAATATATTATATAGTCACACCTATTGTATACACACACATATATAGTATACATATATATACTACATAATATAGACATATTCTCGCTGGCACAACTGTTGTCAAGCCTCTCACATAGAAGCCTTCTACCCAAACCCCTTTTTCCCCGCTCCGGACCCCTGACAGAGTGTCAGCTCAGCGGATCAGCGGGCTGCACAAATAAAAGTTCTGCAGTCAGTAATGAAAAGCAGGGATCTTGAGACAAAGTTGGAGCAGGAAGTTTTAGAGGCTTCAGCTGTGGGATGGACAGGTTTGGGGCCCCTGAGGGTCACTGTTCCTACACGGGAACAATAATAGACAATGGAGAGACAATGCTGTACTCACCGTGCCGGCGCTGTGTGTGTGCAGTCAGTGTACAGTGTACAGTCAGGGAGTGTGTGCACACCTTCAGTGCGTGTCATCACATCTGCCAGCCTCTCTCCTCTCTCCTTCATTCCACTTCTCTTTGTTCCCCACGTCACATCTCACTCCCAGTGTGCAAGAAAGCTGCATCAGCCTGTACCCAGCACCCAGCATTCGACCTGTATCCAGCACCCTGCACTCAGCCTGCACCCTGCACTCAGCCGGCACCCTCTACTCAGCAAGTGCCTTGCACTCAGAACTCAGCCTGTACCCAGCATTCGACCTGTATCCAGCACCCTGCACTCAGCCTGCACTATGAACCGTGCACTCAGCCTGCACCCTGCACTCAGCCGGCACCCTCTACTCAGCAAGTGCCTTGCACTCAGAACTTAGCCTGTACCCAGCACCCAGCATTCGACCTGTATCCAGCACCCTGCACTCAGCCTGCACCCAGCACTATGAACCGTGCACTCAGCCTGCACCCTCTAATCAGCCTGCGCCTGGCACCCAGAAGTACAACTCAGCCTGCACCCTGCAGTCAGCCTGTATCCAGCACCCTGCCTTCGACCTATATCCAGCACCCTGGACTCAGCTTGCACCCAGCACCCTGAACCCCCAATCAGCCTGCACCCCCTACTTAGCCTGCAGTCAGCCTGTACTGAACTTGCGCCTAGCACCCAGAACTCAACCTGCACCCTGCAGTCAGCCTGCACCCAGAACCTAGCCTGCACTCTGTACTCAACCTGCACCCTCTACCCAGAAACATGCACTTAGCCAGCACCCTTCACCCAGCCAGCACCCTGTACTTATCACCCTGTACCTACAACGCTGCACTCAACCTGCACCTAGCACCCTGCAACCAGTCAGCAACCTGACCCCAGACTACACCTAGCGCCCTTTATCAGCCTGCTCCCTGCACCACTCTGTTTGTAATCTGCACCCAATACTCAGCATACGCTCAAACTTCCCTCACTCCAGGGTCAGCACCAAGCGGGCACTGAGCACAGGTAAGACGCATGCCCTCACTTTCCACACTCACCTGTCACCACACAGCAGAAACAGGGCATTCACACCAATACCCGAAAAAAAATCACCCTCATCATCTGTGTACACACAACGCCCCCTGCAGACCACAATAATAAGAAACATTACCGACTTTTGGTTCACCCTACACCCCTTCCTCCTCCTCCCACATTTAATACAATGTAATAAAAATCCATTATAAACAGACACATATGATATAACGTTATACGAATAAACAAGCACATATATGATATAATGTAATACAAGCGAAATATACACAGATACATATCTGATAGAATATATTACATATAAATAGACACATATATAATGTAATACATGTCCATTATATACAGGCAAAATATACACAGACACCTATCTGATATAATGCAATACATGTCGGTTAAATAGAGGCACATATATGATATAATGTAATACAAGAAAAATATGCAAAGACGTCAATATGATATAATGTAGTACATTTCAAATATACACAGACACAAATATAATTTAATACATGTCCATTATATATAGACACATATTTGATAATATGTAATACATATCAGTTAAATAGAGGCACATGTATAACATAATGTAAAACACTTTCATTATATACAGGCACGTATATGATATACTGTAACACACAACCGTTATACATAAGACCATATATGATATAAAGATACACAGGTTCAACATACCCAGGTTTATATGATAAAATAATACGTCTTTTATATGCAGGCGCATGTATGATACGTTGTAACACAAGTCCGATACAAGAATCACAAAGTGATACAAGTCCAGTACACAAATACACAGATAACGGAATAACAAAATGGTATCCTCAAGTTTTTTTTATTCTATAATGTAATATATATGTGTGTGTGTGTGTGTGTGTGTGTGTGTGTGTGTGTGTGTGTGTGTGTGTGTGTGTGTGTGTGCGCGTGTGTGATTAAATAATGTCACCAATGTATCATGATTTAGTGTGTCATTTACATATAAAAATGTGGTCTATATAGAATGATCTAATCTATGTACAATGTAACAAAAATGTGTGTGTGTCTATATATATTTTTTTATATATATATATATATATATATATATATATATATATAACATTATACGTATATCGATAATACAGTAAATAGTCATACAGAATGCATCATATGCATCTTCTATAGGCTCTCTATAGATACACAGACGAGCAATAAATTACTCCGATGCACTGATGATGATTACATTATTATATTACTATTATGAACAACAGAGACTTTCCGGGCAGATAGTGATGTGTAAAGATGAGGAGGATGACCCCTGCACTCACCCGGTATTATTATTAGATTTGTTAGCTGAGGTCACGTGTTGTGCCGGGCAGGTAAATGACTGCTCACCTGTACACAGGCAGGGAAGGAAGGCGGAGGGTATAATATTATAATTTTATTACTGACTGTATCACCCCAACCCAGGAGGAGCCTGCATCTTGCCCTTTGCCCCTCTATTATACTCACCTGTGATTATAGACTTTGTACATTATATTTTGTTACTATATTATTTTACACGACGTTACAGAGCATTATACTATAGATTTTATCATACACACCTAACATTATATTATAGATTATATCACATTAAATTATATTACAGATTATATTATCACCTGACATTGTAACAGAGATTATATAATCAAATCATATATATTATATCACTAGAAATTATATCATAGATTATATCATATCATATATATTATTATATCTTCTGACATTATATCATAGATTATATCATTATCTATATTATTATATCACCTGATATTCTACCGTAGATTATATCATTATATCACATATATTATTATATCATCTGACATTATATCACATAGACAATATCATATATATTATTATATCATAGATTATATCATGTTACACTGTATCGTTCTTCAGATACATCGATATAACGACCATGTACATAGAATCTGTCATCTGATGTTTATAGGAAATATCTACATCGTAGCAGGCACCAGGGAATCAATTCTAAAATCGGCGTCATCTACACTGAGTACATGCTGCAGTCACTGACACCTGTGCCGATGATCAGATCGAACGATACGATCTACGAGAAGAACTGAGTCTAATCGGGTCACAATAGGATATATGATAACATGGTAGAATATGATATAATATAACGGACTAACGACATTCTACTACTGTTATAGTAAATTATATACACGATGATCACTAAATGTTTTTCCGCCTCAGATGCTGAGACCAGATCTGGTCATTGAGCCAAATTGATTTATAATCGATTTGTTGACAAATCTTTCATTTTCAGATCGAAATATGAGTCGAGGTTCAGAAACTGTTTAAGTGGAAACGAAACCTGATCCAGGAATAATCACATGCATGTCCGGCACAATGATATCGTACAGCAGGGTCAGGAGCAACAAATGATACTCCATCTGTGGAGAAGGGTTTGCACTCGCACTCTTTCCAACACCCCCATCTACGACATTGTTTATTTCTGATAATTAATCACTGTGTAAATCATCTGCCCCCAAATGATAAAGACTGCGCCTGTTTGCGGCTAAACATTGCGTCAAGGGACGAATTGGGTTCCTATGAAATTGAGCGAGAGATCGAAAAACTAGATTGTAAGTAAATGGTGACAACCTCTGTACAGCGGTGCAGACTATGAAGATGACAATAAATAAGCCAAAACGAGGAATGGCCCTCACAAGAGGCAGTAGAAGTAGGAGGAATGAGGCACAACCATTTATTAGCAAGAGGAAAAAACCATGGAAGGAGTCATTTACCGCTGTGTGGCAAGAGGCAAAACCATGCTGGGAGGAGGAATGGGGCACAGATCTATGGCTGAAGGTGGCACCATGCTGGGAGGAGGAATGGGGTACAGATCTATGTCTGAAGGTGGCACCATGCTGGGAGGAGGAATGGGGCACAACCATTTATTAGCAAGAGGAAAAAACGATGGAAGGAGTCATTTACCGCTGTGTGGCAAGAGGCAAAACCATGCTGGGAGGAGGAATGGGGCACAGATCTATGGCTGAAGGTGGCACCATGCTGGGAGGAGGAATGGGGCACAGATCTATGGCTGAAGGTGGCACCATGCTGGGAGGAGGAATGGGGCACAACTTTATGGCTGAAAGTGGAACCATACAGCGGGAGGAGGAATGGGGCACTACTCTGTGGCAAGGAGAAAACCCACGCTGGGATGAGGAATGAGGCACAACTTGATGGCTGAAGGTGGCACATGCTGAGAGGAATGAAGCACAGCTCTATGGCTGAGGCTGGTGCCATGCTGGTAAAAGGAATGAGGTACAGCCCTGTGGTAAGGGGAAAAAACACACTGGAAGAAGCAATGGGGCACATGTCTTTGGCTGAAGGTGGCGCAATCTGGGAGAAGAAAAGAGGCACAGTTATGTGGCAGGAAGAGGCAGATTAAAGTCAGAAAAATTAGGCACTGGATAGGGAAGAAGAATGAGGCAAAACTCAGTGGCTGAAGGTGGCACAATAATAGGAAGAAGGAGGCACAGGTCTTGGGCAGGAAGATACACCATGGAAGGTGGAGGAATAAGGCATAGCCCCTGCAGAAGGCTACACTATATAAGAGCTGCTGTTTGTGTTCCAAGGTAAACACAGAGGCCAGAAAGGTATAGAGAGGGAGAGCCTGTATAATGAAGCTTCTATATTACTTCAGGGAGGGGGAGTCCTGCTTATAATGGTGCGGAAGGTTATTTGAATGACCCCCCCTCCTTATTCTGCCGGCACGATGTCAGCATGCAACAAGAGCTACAAACACTGTGACTATATAGATACATATTATAACATGCAACACACAAAGCATAATAACACAAGTTCATAAATGTTATATAATGTAAACACAATACATATATAAGCACAATCTATACACAATACATATATAAGCACAATCTATACACAATACACATATAAACACAATCTATACACAATACATATATAAGCACAATCTTCACATAATACATGTAAACTCAATCTATACACAATACATATATCAGCACACAATTTACATATATCTATACACAATATACACACAACACATGTATGTGTATATATATATATATATATATACATACACACACCTAATCTTTACATAATACATATATAAACACAATCTACACAATACATATATAAACACACAATCTATGCAGTACACATATATACACAAACACACAATCTACACAGTACACATATATACACGATACCTATATAAACACAATCTATACACAATACATATATAAACACAGCCTGTACACAATACATATATAAACACAATCTACACAACACACATATAAACACAATCTATACATAATACATATATAAACAATCTATACACAATACATATATAAACACACAGTCTGTACACATATACACAATCTATACACAATCTATACACATACACACAATCTATACACAATACACTTTTAAACATGCAACCTATACACAATACATGTATCAACACAGATTCTATACACAATACACATATACACACAATCTATACACAATACAAATAAAAACACACAACCTATACACAATACATGTATAAACACACAATCTATACACAATACATAATCTATACACAATACATATATAAACACAATCTATACACAATGCATAATCTATACACAATACATATATAAACACACAATCTATACACAATACATAATCTATACACAATACATATATAAACACACAATCTATACACAATACATATATACATAATCTATACACAATACACATATAATCTATACACAATATATATATATACACTCACTCTATACACAATTCATATATAAACACATCATCTATATACAATACATATATACACATAATCTATAAACAATACTTATATAAACAATCTATACACAATACACATATAAACACACAATCTATGCACAATACATATATCAAAACACAATCTTTACACAATTCACATATACAAACAATCTATACACAATACAAATAAACACACAATCTGTACACAACCCATATAAACATAATCTATACACGTATACATATAATCTATACACAATACAGATCTCCACATAATCTATACACAATACATATACACTAAATCTATACACAATACATATGTGCATAATATATTGCGTTGGGTAAATTCTGTAAAAATTATTGTTCCACGACCTTGTTAGATTGTGGGATGGCAGTTTATATTCTTGATGCTAGGGTTGCTGAAGTCTTATATTAGTGTTAATTAGGTTGCAAACGCCTATTTAGGTCATGGTTGTAGATGTCACACTTGTTTTAAGAAGTATAATTCATTATCCCATAGATTCCTCAGTTATTGTTACTATGCATGTTGAGTTTATTTCTTTATTCTCAGTTCTGTTTCCTGCAGTCATCCTGGGGTTGCCCTCGTTACATCAGCATAAACCTGTAGTAGACGGGTGTCAGGGTGGTCTTGATATTGAATTCTTGACATTGACAATACATTCTAAGAGGTCTTACCTGTGGGCCTTCACGTCTAGTTGGTGCGAGACTCTTTTTTGTTGAAAGAAAGATGGTGGACTATGGTTTTCTATTGACTATGAAGAATTAAATAAGATTTCTGTAAAGAAACAATACACATTAGCCTCATTTGAGACCTGTTTTGCTAGATACAGGGGGATTAGTATGTCTCTAAACTGGACCTTTGAGGGGCCTCTGATCTAATTTGTATTTGAGAAGCTGACCAAGGGACAACAGTAAGGGAATGTCTTATGTATTTGATTTTAGTTTCATCACCTAGATTAGATCTTATGTAAAAGAGAATTATTTTTTTAATGTTGTAGCTTTTTTGTAGCTATTTTTCTTTATTGTTGAAACCTTCCCTGGGGCGGCCATATTGAAGACATACCCTTCCTGTGTTTTCTGTGTAGCTGGTGCAGCAGGACGTGTGCGCTTTATGGCAGCTGCAATAAATGGAAGTCTAATGACAGAGAAAAGTCATCGATTATGAGAGTCTCCAGGAAGTAATGGAGACCAGGGAGTGCCATGTGAGGTGTATACAGAGCCTTGTCTGTATGTATAGTGTATAGTTTAGCTTTCCGGCCTTATCTAGGCCACCAGTAGTGCAATAGAGCAGTGGTTAACTCACCCAACCTCCAATGATAATTTTACTCATCCTGTCCCAGCCATGAATTTTAATTATGCCGGTTTCACACGCAGCATTTAGCCTTGTTTTTTCATGGCATTTTTGTTTGTGATTTTTGGCTTCTTATTTTGGGAGGCGGTGGGGGGGGGGGGCTAAACGCAACAGCCAGGTGTTAGTTGAAACTCTATAATAAAATATGAGAATGTTTATATACACAGCATTTTGGTTTGTAGCGTTTTAGTTATCAAAGTGCCGCATGCCGAAATTATGGAGTTTTTCTCCAGAGGCTTCTTAATAGAATTTAAAAACATCCGGAAAACCGCTCTTACAAAATGACATAAAATAAAAAAGCAACTAAAAATGCATTACGTGGAGTTGTTCCTAGGACGCAGATACAATTGAGCAGGCTTCCTAGCGCTGGTGGGGCAAGGGAAATTATAGTTCCCTGCCCCACCATTCAGCGTTTTACCTATGATACAGGCGGCGCAATGACATCAATGCGCCACCTATGGCATTCCACTGGAGCAGGCCTAGTCTGAAGAGATCTGACCTGTGTCACTCGAGGACAGCATATGAAGGGGGCAGGTGAGTATGTAAGGTTTATTGGTTTTCAGTAGACACTGTGAATGGCATTTACAGGGGGCACTATTTGGGGCATTATCTACAGGGGGCTCTATGGGGGGCACTATCTTCAGTGGCTTGATGTAGGACACTATCTACTGGGGGCTCCATGTGGGGCACTATCCACAGGGTTCTCTATGTGGGGCATTATCCACAGGGGGCTCTATGTGGGGCACTGTCTACAGGAGGCTCTATGTGGGGCACTATCTATAGGAGGTTTTATCGAGGGCAATTCCTACAGGGCCTTGATGTAGGGCATTATCCACAGGGGGCTCTATGTGGGGCATTATCTACAGGGGGCTATATGTGGGGCACTGTCTACAGGTGGCTCTATGTGGGCAATATCTACAAGAGGCACTGTGTGCGTGGTGCTTTATTTTACAGTGTGTGACACGATTGTCTTCAGGGGCACGGTGTATGGTGCTATTATAAAAAGATGCCTCGTGTGTGGCACCATGAAAAGTTTATCTTCGTTTAGAGTCTTGGAAATGTTTGAAAAGTGAGAGTCATCTGAGCGGAAAACTCTGCAGAAATGGGTCGTGGCCGGAAGACATCATTGTAGAGGTCTGGACCGGATGTAGAAACAAAGTGAAAAATAACTACTTGAATCTGAGAAGTCACCTGTGAGTCACTAAATGTAAATGTTTATTCTCCCTTTAACTAATCAGCACTGTAGTCACAGGGTTAAACTGCATTTGCAAATGATCACTGCACTGAGCTGTATTTGTGCTGGTGCTGTATATATATCTACTGGACTTGGGACCATGTGCAAGACTGACATGGGAATACTAACAACTCTCAGGCAATGAGCAAAGTGGCAGGGCCCTTCTTATAATCCAGGGAATCATGGGCTAATTGATGATGATGATTCCCATGTGCGCGCGCGCACCCTACGGTCAGAGCGGGCCAGAGTCGAAGTGAGCGCTGGTCTCTCCTGGGAAGGAGATGCGTGTCAGTGCTCACAGATCCATGGCTGTGGCCGCCGGGGTGAGTAAACCCGACGGTCCGCAGCCATGGACGCTACAATCCCTTTTATACATCCTATGATCCATTTTTGCATTTTCATTAATTCAACTTTCTACTTCAAATTGTTTGGGTATTTTAGTGAAGCCTGAGAGAACGGCTGTATTACATGTGATGCATCCTATGGTTTATGGGCCCTTTAAATGACTGACAATTTAAAGGGCACACTCAGCACAATGGGCATAAGGCTCATTTCATAATTGCAGTAATCATAGGAGGTGATTATATTCATATTATCTACATCAGCAGCACAATATGAAGTACAGAGTCAGTAATGTGTAGTTCCTGGATTTTATAAATTGAAACAGGTTTATGTGGGTGTTAATATTAAAAGTAAACAGCCTAACGAGTGTGCGAGACACTGGCCAGCAGCAAACTACAATACCTGACGTATGCCACATTTCCCAATCAGCTTCTAAATTCAGCATGGTTTTTCTTCCAAAGTTTATTAAATACGTCATATGCTGTTATGAATATGGAAAGGAACAGACCCAGATGAATGAGACCCCTGCCATTGATATGTGTTTGTATCGCTCCTCGTCCCATTAATCCTTCACAGGGACTGGATGAAGATGACGTATGGTGTGTGCTAGGAGCAGAAATAAACGAGATCTCTTTCATTGTTTAGGAGATGTGCTGGGTTTTCTTCACATTTGGGCCACTGTATGTAGAAGTACAGATGCAGTGATGCTGTAAACAGTAGTAGGTTGACACAATGTTAATAATGCAATAATAGAGAAATGATGATGTCATCATACGTGATCCTATGTCACATCCTTGGTGTTGGTACAATATTTGCTTCATGGACTAAAAACTTTATCCTGCAGAATTATTCAGGTCAGCATGGAAACCCCACAATGATGAGGAAGTTGTAGATATTCTGCTTGTGGATCTGGAGTTCACTGGGAGAAACCTCCAGCGTCCTTGAGGATTATCATGGAGAATATGGGGCGTAATTGGCGTTGTGTGTCGGAAAAGTGTGCAGCCAGTGCCAGGAGAGCTTCACCAGCACAATGAAGGGCTGTGTCACATCACATATAATGACTTCCTAATACACGGTTTAAATACTAATATTTCAGTTCACAAATATTAACAATGACTGTCCACAACTTCTCCCATACATCTCTACCCTAATCTCCTGATACCTCCCCATATGTAATCTCCTGTCCACAACCTGTCCTCTCCATACATCTCTACCCTAATCTCCTGATACCCTCCACATGTAATCTCCTGTCCACAACCTGTCCTCTCCATACATCTCTACCCTAATATCCTGATACCCCCCACATGTAATCTCCTGTCCACAGCCTGTCCTCTCCATACATCTCTACCCTAATCTCCTGATACCCCCACATGTAATCTCCTGTCCACAACCTGTCCTCTCCATACATCTTTACCCTAATCTCCTGATAGCTCCCCACATGTAATCTCCTGTCCACAACCTGTCCCTTCATACATCTCTACCCTAATATCCTGATACCCCCCCCCACATGTAATCTCCTGTCCACAGCCTGTCCTCTCCATACATCTCTACCCTAATCTCCTGATACCCCCACATGTAATCTCCTGTCCACAACCTGTCCTCTCCATACATCTCTACCCTAATCTGATACCTCCTCACATGTAATCTCCTGTCCACAACCTGTCCTCTCCATACATCTCTACCCTAATCTCCTGATATCTCCTCACATGTAATCTCCTGTCCACAGCCTGTCCTCTCCATCCATCTGTACCCTAATCTCCTGATACCCCTACACATGTAATCTCCTGTCCACAACCTGTCCTCTCCATACATCTCTACCCTAATCTCCAGATACCTCCACACATGTAATCTCCTGTCCACAACATGTCCTCTCCATACATCTCTACCCTAATCTCCTGATACCTCCTCACATGTAATCTCCTGTCCACAACCTGTCCTCTCCATACATCTCTACCCTAATCTCCTGATATCTCCTCACATGTAATCTCCTGTCCACAGCCTGTCCTCTCCATCCATCTGTACCCTAATCTCCTGATACCCCTACACATGTAATCTCCTGTCCACAACCTGTCCTCTCCATACATCTCTACCCTAATCTCCAGATTGCTCCACACATGTAATCTCCTGTCCACAACATGTCCTCTCCATACATCTCTACCCTAATCTCCTGATACCTCCCCACATGTAATCTCCTGTCCACAACCTGTCCTCTCCATACATCTCTACCCTAATCTCCCGATACCTCCACACATGTAATCTCCTGTCCACAACCTGTCCCCTCCATACATCTCTACCCTAATCTCCTGATACCTCCTCACATGTAATCTCCTGTCCACAACCTGTCCCCTCCATACATCTCTACCCTAATCTCCTGATATCTCCTCACATGTAATCTCCTGTCCACAGCCTGTCCTCTCCATCCATCTGTACCCTAATCTCCTGATACCCCTCACATGTAATCTCCTGTCCACAACCTGTCCTCTCCATACATCTCTACCCTAATCTCCAGATACCTCCACACATGTAATCTCCTGTCCACAACATGTCCTCTCCATACATCTCTACCCTAATCTCCAGATACCTCCACACATGTAATCTCCTGTCCACAACCTGTCCTCTCCATACATCTCTACCCTAATCTCCTGATACCTCCCCACATGTAATCTCCTGTCCACAACCTGTCCTCTCCATACATCTCTACCCTAATCTCCCGATACCTCCACACATGTAATCTCCTGTCCACAACCTGTCCTCTCCATCCATCTGTACCCTAATCTCCTGATACCCCTACACATGTAATCTCCTGTCCACAACCTGTCCTCTCCATACATCTCTACCCTAATCTCCCGATACCTCCACACATGTAATCTCCTGTCCACAGCCTGTCCTCTCCATCCATCTGTACCCTAATCTCCTGATACCCCTACACATGTAATCTCCTGTCCACAACCTGTCCTCTCCATACATCTCTACCCTAATCTCCAGATACCTCCACACATGTAATCTCCTGTCCACAACATGTCCTCTCCATACATCTCTACCCTAATCTCCAGATACCTCCACACATGTAATCTCCTGTCCACAACCTGTCCTCTCCATACATCTCTACCCTAATCTCCTGATACACCCTACATGTAATCTCCTGTCCACAACCTGTCCTCTCCATACATCTCTACCCTAATCTCCTGATACCTCCCCACATGTAATCTCCTGTCCACAACCTGTCCTCTCCATACATCTCTACCCTAATCTCCTGATATCTCCTCACATGTAATCTCCTGTCCACAGCCTGTCCTCTCCATCCATCTGTACCCTAATCTCCTGATACCCCTACACATGTAATCTCCTGTCCACAACCTGTCCTCTCCATACATCTCTACCCTAATCTCCAGATACCTCCACACATCTAATCTCCTGTCCGCAACATGTCCTCTCCATACATCTCTACCCTAATCTCCAGATACCTCCTCACATGTAATCTCCTGTCCACAACCTGTCCTCTCCATACATCTCTACCCTAATCTCCAGATACCTCCCCACACGTAATCTCCTGTCCACAACCTGTCCTCTCCATACATCTCTACCCTAATCTCCTGATACCCCACACACGTAATCTCCTGTCCACAACCTGTCCTCTCCATACATCTCTACCCTAATCTCCTTATACCTCCCCACACGTAATCTCCTGTCCACAACCTGTCCCCTCCATACATCTCTACCCTAATATCCTGATTCCTCCTCACATGTAATCTCCTGTCCACAACCTGTCCCCTCCATACATCTCTACCCTAATATCCTGATACCTCCTCACATGTAATCTCCTGTCCACAACCTGTCTTCTGCATACATCTCTACCCTAATCTCCTGATACCTCCCCACATGTAATCTCCTGTCCACAACCTGTCCCCTCCATACATCTCTACCCTAATCTCCTGATACCTCCTCACATGTAATCTACTGTCCACAACCTGTCCTCTCCGTACATCTCTACCCTAATCTCCTGATACCTCCTCACATGTAATCCCCTGTCCACAACCTGTCCTCTCCATACATCTCTACCCTAATCTCCTGATACCTCCTCACATGTAATCTACTGTCCACAACCTGTCCTCTCCATACATCTCTACCCTAATCTCCAGATACCTCCCCACATGTAATCTCCTGTCCACAACCTGTCCTCTCCATACATCTCTACCCTAATCTCCTGATACCTCCTCACATGTAATCTACTGTCCACAACCTGTCCTCTCCATACATCTCTACCCTAATCTCCTGATACCTCCTCACATGTAATCTCCTGTCCACAACCTGTCCCCTCCATACATCTCTACCCTAATCTCCTGATATCTCCTCACATGTAATATCCTGTCCACAGCCTGTCCTCTCCATCCATCTGTACCCTAATCTCCAGATACCTCCACACATGTAATCTCCTGTCCACAACATGTCCTCTCCATACATCTCTACCCTAATCTCCAGATACCTCCACACATGTAATCTCCTGTCCACAACCTGTCCTCTCCATACATCTCTACCCTAATCTCCTGATACCTCCCCACATGTAATCTCCTGTCCACAACCTGTCCTCTCCATACATCTCTACCCTAATCTCCCGATACCTCCACACATGTAATCTCCTGTCCACAACCTGTCCTCTCCATACATCTCTACCCTAATCTCCTGATACACCCTACATGTAATCTCCTGTCCACAACCTGTCCTCTCCATACATCTCTACCCTAATCTCCTGATACCTCCCCACATGTAATCTCCTGTCCACAACCTGTCCTCTCCATACATCTCTACCCTAATCTCCTGATATCTCCTCACATGTAATCTCCTGTCCACAACCTGTCCTCTCCATACATCTCTACCCTAATCTCCTGATACCCCCACATGTCTCCTGTCCACAGCCTGTCCTCTCCATCCATCTGTACCCTAATCTCCTGTCCACAACCTGTCCTCTCCATACATCTCTACCCTAATCTCCAGATACCTCCACACATCTAATCTCCTGTCTGCAACATGTCCTCTCCATACATCTCTACCCTAATCTCCAGATACCTCCTCACATGTAATCTCCTGTCCACAACCTGTCCTCTCCATAGATCTCTACCCTAATCTCCAGATACCTCCCCACACGTAATCTCCTGTCCACAACCTGTCCTCTCCATACATCTCTACCCTAATCTCCTGATACCCCACACACGTAATCTCCTGTCCACAACCTGTCCTCTCCATACATCTCTACCCTAATCTCCTTATACCTCCCCACACGTAATCTCCTGTCCACAACCTGTCCCCTCCATACATCTCTACCCTAATATCCTGATTCCTCCTCACATGTAATCTCCTGTCCACAACCTGTCCCCTCCATACATCTCTACCCTAATCTCCTGATACCCCCACATGTAATCTCCTGTCCACAACCTGTCCTCTCCATACATCTCTTCCCTAATATCCTGATACCTCCTCACATGTAATCTCCTGTCCACAACCTGTCTTCTCCATACATCTCTACCCTAATCTCCTGATACCTCCCCACATGTAATCTCCTGATACACCCTACATGTAATCTCCTGTCCTCTCCATACATCTCTACCCTAATATCCTGATATCTCCTTACATGTAATCTCCTGTCCACAACCTGTCCCCTCCATACATCTCTACCCTAATCTCCTGATACCTCCTCACATGTAATCTCCTGTCCACAACCTGTCCTCTCCATACATCTCTACCCTAATCTCCTGATACCCCCCACATGTAATCTCCTGTCCACAATCTGTCCTCTCCATACATCTCTACCCTAATCTCTTGATACCCCTCACATGTAATCTCCTGTCCACAACCTGTCCCCTCCATACATCTCTACCCTAATCTCCAGATACCTCCCCACATGTAATCTCCTGTCCACAACCTGTCCCCTCCATACATCTCTACCCTAATCTCTTGATACCTCCTCACATGTAATCTCCTGTCCATAACCAGTCCAATGCTTACACCCTGTAATAACCCTGTTGCCACTACTCTACCCGATGAACAGCTTCTACCCTCACCTACTGTCTCCTTCAACCTACCCTTGTAGATAGTAAACACTCGCGGTCATGGTCCTATCTCCTGTACCAGTCTGTTATTCATTAAAGGGATTGTCCACTACTGAACAAGTCATGACCTATCCACCGGATGCTGTGGCCCATAATGCGATGTACGGAGCCGGATGCAGTTGACTCCATACATAGCATAGCGGCCCTGCTGCCGAACTGCAGCTCTGTTCCTATTCACTTGAACAATGCAGCTCGGTCGCTATTCAGTGGCCAGAGCCAACTGTTCCCAGCGAGTACGTCCGGTGCTCAGAGGCAGCTGGAGCGGCTTAACGGTGCGAGGTCCGGGTGTCGGACCCCCACAGATCATGTACTGATGACCTGTCCGGTGGATAGGTCATCAGTTGTCCAGTAGTAGACAACCCCTTTAAAGGCTATGTACACCTTTTAAAATGATTTATTTTTTATTTTTAATAAAACAGTGTATCAGTGTGTATGGTGCAACTTTGTAATTACTTTTTATTATGAAATATTTTTACTTTTTAAGGTACAGCTGCTTTTTATCCTGTATATAGAGCAGCTGTATCTTACACTGAGACCTGAATCCATCAGGTCAGCGTCACTGGCGGGTCTCATCTAAGTTATGAACTGTCAGAGACATGCAGGAGCCGCTGACACTGAACCCGTCAGTCCCGCTGACCTGACGGATTCAGATCTCAGTGCAAGATACAGCTGCTCTATATACAGGTTACAAAGCAGCTGTACCTGAAAAAGTCAAAATAATTTTTAATAAAAAGTAATTGGAAAGTTGCACCAAACACACTGATACACTGTTTTATTAAAAATAAAGTAAGCATAGTTTTCAAAGATGTACATAGCCTTAAACTCATGCTTTTTAAACTTTTCTTTATTGTCTGATGTTTTGTACCATTTTTCATATGTTCAGTGCCCTGGAATAAATGGTGCTTTAAAAGAAATAAATAATAATAATATTAATATAATAAAGGGTAAGGGACAATTTTTTTTTACAGGCAGCGCCTCGCCCACATGTAACCTGCTCTATGGGTGAGACACGTACATAGACCCTTCGAATTTGTCCGTTTAAAGTGGCCATGGTTTACATCCCACTAAAAACCTGTACAACAAAAGATGAACCGTGGTGTGTCTTTTAACCCCTTACTACCGGAGGTATTTTAAACCTTAATGACCAAGCAATTTTTTGCGTTTTTTCATCGTCGTATTAAAAGAGTTATAACTTTTTTATTTTTCCGCAGACATAGCTGTATAAGGACTTTTTTGCGGGACAAGTTGTATTTTTTAATAGCACCATTTTGGGGTACATATCATGTATTGATTAACATTTCATTATCTTTTTAGCGGGGTACAGGAAAAAAGAAATTTTGCCATACTTTTTTGCATCTTAATTTTATGCCATTTACCGAGTGGTATAAACAACGTAATAACTTTATTCAGCGGGTCGTTACGATCACGGCAATCCCATATTTTTATAGGTTTTTTATGTTTTACTACTTTTACAAAGTAAAAACACCTTTTTTTTTTAATTATTTGATTTTGTGTCGCCATATTTTAAGAGCTATAACTTTTTTATTTTTTCGCCGGTGCAGCTGTATAAGGGCTTTTTTGTTTTGCGGGATGACTGAGTTTTTATTGGTACTATTTTGGAGTAGATGCGACTTTTTGGTCACTTTGATCACCAAAAGACTGCGCTCCTTCATGACGTCATACCTCCTTCGGACTGCTCTCTCCTCTCCCAATGGAACTATGGTGCCCCGCGGGCCGCAGATGACAGCCTCAGGGGCCGCTTGCAGCCCGCGTGTTTGAAACCCCATGCCTAATCCATGAGAATCAGCTCCTCAAACGTGGTAAAGGGATTATTTCTCTAAAGATTGTATCATATATTGACACGTGGCAAATTTGTTGCAGACATTTATGTAACTTTTCCATACGTCTCAATGGGGTTTGCAGAAACAGCCCCAGTCACATATATGGAATAGAGTTATTTCTGCAATTAAAATCTGACGTTCTCTAAATTGACCCTGATCACAATCATTCTGATTAAAAGTTTATGCTGAAAAGACCATTATTGTATGTATGTGACCCCCCCCAGATATTTTATCCTTATTTCCTCTATCCCAGGGAATAATACAATGAGGCAGATGCAAATAACACAACTGGGGATTTCACATAGGAGAAGATCATTTCTAAAGAGTAGAAAACACTGCCATCTACCGTCCTGCTGCAAGATTCACACAGACCAGAGAGAGTGAAGAGATAGCAGAAAGTTAGTGCCCCCTCTAGTCTCAGGACGGTGGGATTCCAGCGCAGGACATGTGCATGCCCCCCCCCCCCATGCGGCTTGGCCACACCATGGCTTCAGCACAATGCACACAGGCGGCTGACACTGAAAGCCACAAATAATGCTCAGTGGAACATTCTACAAGAGGAAGAAATTCAACAAGTTTCCAGAAAGTCGGTTTGTGCTGCTAGATAAACCTTAAAACACAGCGCCCTATGCAAATCTTCACTCCAAGTCCAACAAGAAAAACAAAACCCTGTAATGAGGAATGTTAAATAAGCGGCCTCATTACTGTAAAGACACATTCTAAGAGCCAAAGACGACAAACACGTGTAAAATTCAAAACACGCCGCAGAAGGCAGCGCAGGCGCCCGACCACATAAATCACGGCCTGAAATCTTTTTTTCTCTCCGGGTATAATTGTGCCTTAGTTTCCTCTAATGATTTATTGAGGTAAATATTCTGTATGGTTTCACAGCTACTGCTCCACAGTCTCAAATACAGACACGTCTTTATTCGGGCGGCCGGAGAGGTGAATTCACTGCAGTATTCTTCGCTTTGGCTCAGCCGCTGTTCTAAGGTCTTTTCAGGAGTTCACTTGTACATGGGGCTAAACAGTGTTCTCCGGAGAAGGTGCCAACAACGTCCCTCAGCCGGGCGGGATAAACAAAGACGATATGTGGAAAACAAAATTATCCGGGGGCAATTTGCCAGAGGCGCATTCCACGTCATTAAGAACAGAACTAGAAGGAAAGTTCCTGCCCTTCTTATTTACACTTTTCAGGCATTGCAGCTTCTCAACATTTTCCCTGTTAGGCCAAATGTACACGATGCAGATTTACCGCGCGTATTGTCATGCAGCAAATCCACAGCGTAATACAGAACCAGCAAAGTAAATGAGACCTCAAGAAAACTCACCTACACCTTCCAGATTTTTTCGGCACAAAAATTCATCTGCGGTGCATGTTTCAAAATCCGCAGCACGATCATTTATCTTGCGTTTCCACTTGTGAATTGTATCTGACTAGTTTAAAAAAAATAAAATGCATCAAAATCTACAGCATAAAACCGCAAATTTATCCGCATCCAAATGCAAAAACTGCACCTAAAAACACACTATTAGGTGCGGGTTTTACCTGCGGTTTTGATGCGGATTTTCTGCACCAAATGCCGCAATGTGAGCCTGTAGCCTAAGGGTATGTTCACACGCAAACTCAAAAGCGTCTGAAAATACGGAGCTCTTTTTAAGGTAAAACCTGATTTTCAGACATTTTTGAAGCCACTCGCGATTTTCGCAGCGTTATTCGCTGCGTTTTTTTACGGCCATTTTTGGAGCTGTTTTCTATAGTTTATGAAAAACAGCTCCAAAAACGTCCCATGAAGTGACCTGCACTTCTTTTTCACGGCCGTTTTTTTACGCGGCCGTGCGAAAAAATGGCCTGTTGGAACAGAACGCCATTTTTCCCATTGCACTCAATGGGCAGATGTTTGGAGGCGTTCTGCCTCCGATTTTTCGGCCGTTTACGGCCTGAAAAAAAAGCCGAAAATAGGCTGTGTGAACATACCCTAACATTACGCAGTCACTAACAACGTTCTGATCAGATATTCTGGATTATCAAATGGTCATTGAAAATGCTATAAGGGCTCATGCACATGCAGTGCTACATCCAGAACAAGGCCGGCCCAAGAATGTGCAGGGTCGCATAAGATTCATCAGCAATCTCTGCTAAACGTGGTACCACATACCACGGCTCGCGAACACCACAGATCTTAAAATTAATTGTACGGTGGTTTTATTTAGACATTATATAATACTTATTCAATTCTTTTATATATGGAGCTGGTATTTGGACACTGTTATTCGAACACTGTATGGTACAGTATTATACAGTGTGTGATGATGGCAATGTGTAGAATTGTTATACAGGCAACTGAATGAAAGCGTAAATTTATACAACATATAGCACGCTAATTTGAGCACCATCCTGTACAGAGCTTATAACTAAGCACTGTATGGTATGGTTATTTGTGTACTGTATGGTTGTTTGTGTACTGTATGGTTATTTGTGTACTGTATGGTATGGTTATTTGTGCACTGTATGGTATGGTTATTTGTGTACTGTATGGTATGGTTATTTGTGTACTGTATGGTTATTTGTGTACTGTATGGTATGGTTATTTGTGTACTGTATGGTTATTTGTGTACTGTATGGTATGGTTATTTGTGCACTGTATAGTATGGTTATTTGTGTACTGTATGGTTATTTGTGCACTGTATGGTATGGTTATTTGTGTACTGTATGGTTATTTGTGTACTGTATGGTATGGTTATTTGTGTACTGTATGGCATGGTTATTTGTGTACTGTATAGTATGGTTATTTGTGTACTGTATGGTTATTTGTGCACTGTATGGTATGGTTATTTGTGTACTGTATGGTTATTTGTGTACTGTATGGCATGGTTATTTGTGTACTGTATGGTATGGTTATTTGTGTACTGTATGGTTATTTGTGTACTGTATGGTATGGTTATTTGTGTACTGTATGGTTATTTGTGTACTGTATGGTATGGTTATTTGTGCACTGTATAGTATGGTTATTTGTGTACTGTATGGTTATTTGTGCACTGTATGGTATGGTTATTTGTGTACTGTATGGTTATTTGTGTACTGTATGGTATGGTTATTTGTGTACTGTATGGCATGGTTATTTGTGTACTGTATGGTTATTTGTGTACTGTATGGCATGGTTATTTGTGTACTGTATGGTATGGTTATTTGTGCACTGTATGGTTATTTGTGTACTGTATGGTATGGTTATTTGTGCACTGTATGGTATGGTTATTTGTGTACTGTATGGTATGGTTATTTGTGTACTGTATGGTTATTTGTGTACTGTATGGTATGGTTATTTGTGCACTGTATGGTATGGTTATTTGTGTACTGTATGGTTATTTGTGTACTGTATGGTATGGTTATTTGTGCACTGTATGGTATGGTTATTTGTGTACTGTATGGTATGGTTATTTGTGTACTGTATGGTTATTTGTGTACTGTATGGTATGGTTATTTGTGTACTGTATGGTATGGTTATTTGTGTACTGTACGGTATGGTTATTTGTGTACTGTATGGTATGGTTATTTGTGTACTGTACGGTATGGTTATTTGTGCACTGTATGGTATGGTTATTTGTGCACTGTATGGTTATTTGTGTACTGTATGGTATGGTTATTTGTGTACTGTATGGTATGGTTATTTGTGTACTGTATGGTATGGTTATTTGTGTACTGTATGGTATGGTTATTTGTGCACTGTATGGTATGGTTATTTGTGTACTGTATGGTATGGTTATTTGTTTACTGTATGGTTATTTGTGCACTGTATGGTTATTTGTGTACTGTATGGTATGGTTATTTGTGTACTGTATGGTATGGTTATTTGTGTACTGTATGGTATGGTTATTTGTGTACTGTATGGTATGGTTATTTGTGCACTGTATGGTATGGTTATTTGTGTACTGTATGGTATGGTTATTTGTGCACTGTATGGTATGGTTATTTGTGCACTGAATGGTATGGTTATTTGTGCACTGTATGGTATGATTATTTGTGCACTGTATGGCATGGTTATTTGTGTACTGTATGGTATGGTTATTTGTGCACTGTATGGTTATTTGTGTACTGTATGGTATGGTTATTTGTGTACTGTATGGTATGGTTATTTGTGTACTGTATGATATGGTTATTTGTGTACTGTATGGTATGGTTATTTGTGCACTGTATGGTATGGTTATTTGTGCACTGTATGGTATGATTATTTGTGCACTGTATGGCATGGTTATTTGTGTACTGTATGGTATGGTTATTTGTGCACTGTATGGTTATTTGTGTACTGTATGGTATTGTTATTTGTGCACTGTATGGTATGGTTAATTGTGTACTGTATGATATGGTTATTTGTGCATTGTATGGTATGGTTATTTGTGTACTGTATGGTATGGTTATTTGTGCACTGTATGGTATGGTTATTTGTGCACTGTATGGTATGGTTATTTGTGTACTGTATGGTATGGTTATTTGTGAACTGTATGGTTATTTGTGCACTGTATGGTATGGTTATTTGTGCACTGTATGGTATGGTTATTTGTGTACTGTATGGTATGGTTATTTGTGTACTGTATGGTATGGTTATTTGTGCACTGTATGGTATGGTTATTTGTGTACTGTATGGTATGGTTATTTGTGCACTGTATGGTATGGTTATTTGTGTACTGTATGGTATGGTTATTTGTGTACTGTATGGTATGGTTATTTGTGCACTGTATGGTATGGTTATTTGTGCACTGTATGGTTATTTGTGCACTGTATGGTATGGTTATTTGTGCACTGTATGGTTATTTGTGCACTGTATGGTATGATTATTTGTGTACTGTATGGTATGGTTATTTGTGCACTGTATGGTATGGTTATTTGTGTACCGTATGGTATGATTATTTGTGCACTGTATGGCATGGTTATTTGTGTACTGTATGGTATGGTTATTTGTGCACTGTATGGTTATTTGTGTACTGTATGGTATGGTTATTTGTGCACTGTATGGTTATTTGTGTACTGTATGGTATGATTATTTGTGTACTGTATGGTATGGTTATTTGTGCACTGTATGGTTATTTGTGCACTGTATGGTATGGTTATTTGTGCACTGTATGGTATGGTTATTTGTGTACTGTATGGTATGGTTATTTGTGCACTGTATGGTATGGTTATTTGTGTACTGTATGGTATGGTTATTTGTGTACTGTATGGTATGGTTATTTGTGCACTGTATGGTATGGTTATTTGTGCACTGTATGGTTATTTGTGCACTGTATGGTATGGTTATTTGTGCACTGTATGGTTATTTGTGCACTGTATGGTATGGTTATTTGTGCACTGTATGGTATGATTATTTGTGTACTGTATGGTATGGTTATTTGTGCACTGTATGGTATGGTTATTTGTGTACCGTATGGTATGATTATTTGTGCACTGTATGGTATGGTTATTTGTGCACTGTATGGTTATTTGTGTACTGTATGGTATGGTTATTTGTGCACTGTATGGTTATTTGTGTACTGTATGGTATGGTTATTTGTGCACTGTATGGTTATTTGTGTACTGTATGGTATGATTATTTGTGTACTGTATGGTATGGTTATTTGTGCACTGTATGGTTATTTGTGCACTGTATGGTATGGTTATTTGTGTACCGTATGGTATGATTATTTGTGCACTGTATGGCATGGTTATTTGTGTACTGTATGGTATGGTTATTTGTGCACTGTATGGTTATTTGTGTACTGTATGGTATGGTTATTTGTGTACTGTATGGTATGGTTATTTGTGCACTGTATGGTATGGTTATTTGTGTACTGTATGGTATGGTTATTTGTGCACTGTATGGTTATTTGTGCACTGTATGGTATGGTTATTTGTGTACCGTATGGTATGATTATTTGTGCACTGTATGGCATGGTTATTTGTGTACTGTATGGTATGGTTATTTGTGCACTGTATGGTTATTTGTGTACTGTATGGTATGGTTATTTGTGCACTGTATGGTTATTTGTGTACTGTATTGTATGATTATTTGTGCACTGTATGACCATATCCCACGTGGTGGAAAGGAGCTAGCAAAATTACTCCCATACATCCTCCAATCCTCTGAAACAGAGTATTCAGGTGCTAGGCACCACACTGTAACAAATAATGCATACAAACAAGGAAGATAAGACTATGTGTATAAAGTTTCTGAACATTTCGACAGTTGATGTGGTTGCTGCTGTGACAGCACATTTGAATTAATGGTCTTGTTTGTCTTTGTAAAATGTTAAAGTATTTAATAAAATAATGTTTTAGGCCCCATACACACGAACGTGCATTTGCGGCTGCAATTCCCCTGAAAATCCATGAGAGAATTGCGGCCCCATTCATTCCTATGTGGCCATGCACACGACTGTTTCCACGCTCCGTGCATGGCCCAGGAGCCCGGACCGCAGAAAGAACGGACATGTCTTATTACGGCCGTGTTCTGCGGTCCAGGCTCATAGCAAATAATGGCCGCGGGCGGCTCACGGGTGACACTCCGCTGCCGGCCGACACGACAATCACGGCCGTGCACATGGCTACGGTCCTGTGCATGCGGCCTTACCTGCACACCGATTCTTATGCTAAAAATAAATGCTTTATCAAACAATGTATTTAACCACATGGACTACAAAAAGTTTAGAAACATTTAAAAACACAAACACAAATTACGCACATGAGGTCGTCCATAATTGGATAAAAACCATAAGAAACAGATGAAGCAATAATATATCTTATGAACAGTAGGTATAAACTAATATGACTTTCAAAACATCCATGTGGTGGTGGCGTTTATGTAGCACCCCAAGTGTATCGCAGGACTCTGCATCTGTTATCAGGGGTAAATAAATGATCCCCAAACTCTGTTCCCATTTATATTTTAAAGCCATATGTGTTTTCAATTTATACAATTAATAGAAAAGTATTACTCTCACTTTCCTGTTACTTTCTAAGTTCATAGCCGACTCAAGAATGTGCAGATTCACTCTATGAATGCGCCTGCAGTGTCAAATGCAAGTGAGGTGTAGAGATGATCTGATGTCACGAAGTGTGAATCATGCGTCTATCAGTTTACATTGTCTATCACAGTGACTCCACCAGCAGAATAGTGAGTGCAGCTCTGAAGTATAATACAGGATGTAACTCAGGAAGAGTATAGGATAAGTAATGTAATGTATGTACACAGTGATTCCTCCAGCAGAATAGTGAGTGCAGCTCTGAAGTATAATACAGGATATAACTCAGGATCAGTACAGGATAAGTAATGTAATGTATGTACACAGTGACTCCACCAGCAGAATAGTGAGTGCAGCTCTGGAGTATAATACAGGATATAACTCAGGATCAGTACAGGATAAGTAATGTATGTACACAGTGACTCCACCAGCAGAATAGTGAGTGCAGCTCTGGAGTATAATACAGGATATAACTCAGGATCAGTACAGGATAAGTAATGTATGTACACAGTGACTCCACCAGCGGAATAGTCAGTGCAGCTCTGGAGTGGGTGGAGTAGGACGTGTGGAGAGAGCTGCTGAGACTTCCGTGCAGGCCTTGGATCCAGGGACTTTCCTTATCCTATCTGCCCAGGCCTCATACCATCTGCCTGGGCTTGGAAAGTACCCTGAGGGGGGTTCCATCCTAGGATGGAGCCTCAGACCTCTACCTCCCGGAGCATGCCAGCGGGGGGTAGAGTGTCATCCCAGCTGGCTGGGAATATGCAAACGGTCGCAGGGGTGAGGAGATCATCTCGGGGCAAGGCTATCCTGGCTCCCCCCGTGGCTGGAACCCTGGATAAGGGTATGTAGACGCGGTCCGGCATGGTGATAGAGGTGTTGTCGTCTGGAGAAGGACCAGCACTGTCCGGACATTTGGATGACGGTCGTGTGGAGGAATGGGGACAGCTGAGGACCGGAGAGACGGTGGAGAACTTCAGCTCCCGTATGGCTATGCGGTTGGAGGAGTATCGGGACCTCAGGAAGTCGCTGCAACGGCTCCGTGCGGACTTGGCGGTCGCCAGAGGAAGGGCTGCAAAGGCCTCAGGAGGTAAGAGGTCCCGATACCGTTTTAATGTGAAATCCTTGTTGGAGGAAATAAAAGAAGTGGAAGAGAGACGTGATAAGATTGTGGCAGGCGGAGGGGTGTTTGGAGAAAAATTAAAAAACGAAGAGAGGTTTGCCGAGATGGCAGCACCTATAAAAATAGAATGTATGGAGGAAGACACAGCAAAGGAAAATGTGGTGGAGGCAATGGAGAGTGAAAATGTAAAGTCCAGAGAAGACACAGATTCTGAGGCACCCAGGAGCAGTGAGGAGGAGGAGGGTGGACTCACAGCTGGGAATAATCAGGAGTGTTTTGAAACTGACAGTGAGCGGCCTCCAGGTATACTCACTCAGATCCGTAACGTGGAGTCGCCGGTATCCTTCCAGGGATTTCGTTTTGGTGCGGAGTTACCCGCAGAGGAGGAAAAGGAAAAGAAAAAAAAATTTAAGAAGAAAAAAAAGGAAAAGGAAAAAAAATCTGCTAAAGGTTCATTTAAACTGGTGTATACAGCAAGATCCTTCCTGTGCTCTGAGCCAGATGAAAGTCAGGATCAGGGCACAGGTCCCGCAAGACCCCCAACTCCAACCTCTGCAGTGGGGCTGGAGCGGGAATGCGGGGAGAGTGTTACGGGTCCGGCATTAGAACACGTGGTGGTCAAAATGGCGCCGGACGCCAACCCCTGCAAAGGGGGCGGTACTGGTGGCCTGGTGACGCCAGGGGGTGTGTCCCCGTGTCCGGTGAATGGCGAGCCCGGGAAACTGGTCTTTGATGCGAGTCAGCGGTCGGGAGAACGGGTAAACCAGAAACCGGATGTGGTGTCTGAAAGCCGGAAGTCTGTCGGTGTCGCAGTAAAGCCGTCAGACGTTCCGGACAAGGGCGGTCACAGAGGGGGCTCCGGCTCTGTTGGCCACTCCTCTGTGGGAGGGGGGAGTGGTCCGGCGCCGGCTCCAGTGACGTCAGTGGCTCCTTCGTCCGCATCGCTGAAAAGTGGTGTAGGCGAGAAGGGGGCTGCTGGGTGGCCCCTTTCCCAAAAATGTTCTGCGCATAGAACAGATGGAGGTTAATGAGGCGGAGGACACAGCGGGGATATCGCTTATAACATCTGGTGGCGTCCCTGCAAAGGTGCCTGATGATGCGGAGACTGAAGCAGTGTCTACCCACACAAAATGTACAGAAAAAATACAGAACATAGAACCAGGCCTGGCCAGAAGGATGACTGCAGGGGGACCTGGTGGGTTAAATAAAAAAGTTGCGGCTGTGGATGTGGAAACTGCTGGGGGTATGCAGGTGTCTGCAAATAAAGTTGCTGGAGTGTCTGCTGGTAATGGGGTGTTGAGTGCTGTGTCTGTAGGTGGTGAGGTGGTGGGTGGTGGGGATGGGGTATCAACCAGGTGCAATGGGCCTGGCGCTCCTCTTGCTGTGACATCCGGCAGGTCTTATGCTGGTGTGGCAGCGGGGGGACAGCGGGCCCACCCATCTTCATCCTCAAGGTCCGGGGACCGTAACTTGCAACAACGTCTCTTGGACGCCTTGAGAGAGGGAAAGCAAACCCTAACCATAGGGGGAGTGCAGAAGGACCTGTCTTTCTGGATAGACAGATATGGTCTAAATGCCTTCCGAGAGCAACGAGGAGATCAGTGGTCGCTCCCAACAGCCGGGCAGGCTGTAGCCAGGAGGAATGTGGTCCGTCTCCGGTGGCGTGGCAATGATGCGTGCCCTCCCAGAAAGAGGGTGGTGGAGCTGCTGCTGGGGATGGGCTTCAAGGCGAGTGACATCTTTGCCTTGATACATCCTCATGGCTCGGTCGAGTTTGACATCAGCTTTATTCACCTAGGGGGCCTTGAGGTCTTCTGGGGGAACTACGAGCTGATGAAGGACGAGCCTGGCTGGCGAGACTTTGCTGCACAAGCAATGCCCCTGGGGAGGCCGAATTGAACGGGGAGATGAGGAGGATCCAAAGGGAGCAGAGGGCTGAGGACTCTCAGTCCTCCCACTATGAAAGTGTGGGAGAGGAAGAGAGGACTCAGCCTACAGCAAAAGGGACACCGGGCAAAACCCAAGGGCCAAATACATCTGGCCCCGCCCTGGCCCAGGAAGGTAAATCCTGTACCCCCTGGTGCGCTCTACTGATCGATACCATGCTCTCGTGGACATTCCAGCCTCTCATACTAAGAGGGAGGGCATGGTAGGGCACCCTAGAGTCGTTGAGCCTCCCCTGCTGCAGGGGCCGTTGCCCCCAGAGGGGGAGGTTGACCTGGAACTTGGGGATGAAGATGGGAATAGGGTGGTGAGTATGGACTCCTCAGTTTGCAAGAAGCGAGGCAAAGAAGGGGGGTCCTCATCAGATAGAGGGGGGGTGGGAAGAAGAAAGCCGTCTAACTCAAACATCCATGATGGCGGCACCCACTCCGTTGACGCTGGCATCAATTAACGTTGCCAGCATTAAGTCAGATAGGGCGAGATTTGCAGCCTTTGATTTTCTTGGCCGAGTTGAAGCCGACATTTTGTTTTTGCAGGAGACCAGGCTGTCACTTTTGGCAGACGTGGTTAAATCTAGGAGGGAGTGGCGACGCGGGCCCTCCTACTGGTCTCTTGCGGCTGAGCCCTATAGCGGAGTGGCGGTCCTTTTCACCGCACCGGTAACATGCCGACGGATGATTGAGTTAGAAATGGGGAGGTGCTTGATCTTGATGTCCTCATGAGGGGACAGGAATTAAGACTAATCAATATATACGGACCCCAGAGCAAATGGGACCGTAAAAGTCTCTTCATGAGGATTAAGCCTTTCCTTTTTTCAGGTTGACAAGTTATCTTTGGAGGGGACTTCAATACTGTCGTGAGGCCCCGAGATAGAGGAGGTTCCGGAGATAAAAAATTGACCTATGATAGTGTAGCATTAAAAAATATAGTTAGCGATGCTCGCCTGGTGGATATCCACATCAGGCATACCCCAGGCCACTCGGGTTTCACCTATCGTAGAAGTAGTTGTAGGTCTAGGATAGACAGGTTTTTTTTGAAGGAGGAAGCCATCTCTTCACCAGTGTCCGTTGTTGAGGTGGAGTTCTCCGATCACTGTATGATTATTTTCTCTTTGAACATTGCAGAGTCCCTCCAGATGGGAAGAGGTATATGGAGGCTGAATTCTACTCTCTTGGAAGAAGCGGAGATAAGACAGGCCTTTGAGGATTTTCTTCAGAGCCAGGTACTTTTGTTGGATCTCAGTGGTACTAAGTCTGAGTGGTGGGAGTTGTTTAAAGTCCGGGTGGCAGGATTTTTCCGCAGGCTCTCGAGCCTCAGGTCCATGAGTAGGTACCGCCTATATCAGGAACTGAGGAGGAAACTCGAACATCTGGTCTCAAACGGAGGTAGTGGGGAGGATATCTCCGTGGTGAAAGGAGGTGTCAGTATGATAGGCACACATCTTTAGTTCTTGAGAGGGATTTCGGGAAGTACCGCTCGCCCGACCCCTACAGGAACTGTAAGATGTCAGTGAGTCGTAAGGTTGTGACAGGACTGATTGATAGTACAGGATCTCTGAAGAGATCCAAATCAGGGATCTTGGAGGTCGTCAGATCCTTCTACTCGCACCTCTTGGGGAAGCAAGATCCAAACCGAGACGAGATGTCGGCTTTCCTGGCTGAAACCATCCCTGAGCCAGGGGTAGACCCCTCTCTCTGTGTTTTGATAGACTCGATTAAGGAAGAGGAAGTGGGATTGGCGATTGATGGGCTTGCCCTCAAAAAATCGCCAGGGCCGGATGGCTTAACATCCGAGTTTTATAAGACTTTTAAAGGAACCCTAGTTCCCCTCTTGACTGAGGTGTTTAATGAGTGCCTTTCCTCGGGTACTTTGCCAATGTCAATGAGGAGGTCGGCCTTGATCGTTTTATCGAAGGGTAAAGACTCGACCCGTATTGAGAATTGGCGTCCCATAGCGCTGCTCAATACGGACAGAAAGGTTCTCGCAAAGGTGCTGTTTAATCGGCTGGTGAAGTTTGCATCCCGGCTCCTTTCGCCGATCCAGCATTGCTCTGTTCCAGGCCGCAGCACATTTAGTGCTGTCCTCAGTGTCAGAGAGGCAGTGGAGCAGGGAAATTCTGGTCGGTGGGAGGGGTACATCCTGTCCTTGGACCAGGCCAAGGCTTTTGACCGGGTGGACCACGAGTACCTCTGGTCGGTCCTTCTGAGGTACGGCCTACCGGGGGGGTTTGTCAATTGGCTACAGACCTTATACACTGGGGCTGAGACTTTTGCGCTGGTGAACGGTTGGGTTGGAACCCCCTTTGAGGTTGGGTCTGGTGTCCGCCAGGGTTGTCCCTTGAGCCCTTTGCTATATGCGTTCGCAATTGATCCTTTTCTTAAAAGGATCGATCGTGGGCCATTGGCGGGAGTCGGGGCCGGCCTGGAGGGGCCGGAGGCCACTCAGAGGGTGGTTGCGTACGCAGACGACGTCTCCATTTTTGTCTCCTCGAGAGGGGAGGCAGAGTGGGTGATGTCGGAAGTGGAGTGTTACTCATTGGCATCTGGGTCCAATATCAACCGGGATAAGTGCAAAAGTCTCTGGCTGGGAGGAGGAGATCCTGGTTTTGATCTCCCGGACACCATTCCAGAGCCTCAGGGGTCTGCTAAGATCTTAGGAGTCGAATTTGGCCCGGGTGATTACCCCAAGAAGAACTGGGAGGATAGGCTGAATCTAGTTGCCCAGAAGGTCGACCAATGGAAGGGTTGGTCCTTAACCCTGAGGGAAAGGGTTCACTTGGCCAAGGCCTACCTGGTGCCCATGTTGCTTTACCTGGGCAGTGTGTGCATCTTGCCAGAACCTCTCTGGACTCGGGTCTATAGCCTGTTCTTCCAGCTGTTATGGGGGAACAGGCTCAACCTAATCAAGAGGGAGGTTACTTACCTACCAAGGACACTAGGCGGGTTAGGTATGGTTAACCCGGTGGTGTTCCTAGTGAACACCTTTGTTAAGATCAACCTGGCAAACCTCTGGCAAGAGAGGGCTCCTTGGTGGATATCCTCCTGCAGGGGGTGGTTTCGGCCTTTCTTCCAGGAATGGGAGAGAGGAGGGCAAGTAAAAGACCTGCGTACACCTCACGGACATCTCCCGGCTTATGCCACCCTGGCGCTGAAGATTGTTCGCCGGTGGGGTCTGGAGGTGTGGGAGATCAGGACCATGTCGAGAAAATTTCTTGACAGGAGGGTCCTGATGACCCACTTCCAGAAGCCCCTGGCGCTCAAAGACTGCCCAAGTAGTGACCTCGGGGTGGGATTAAAACTTTTAAATTCAGCAAGGATTCCCCAGAAGTTTTGGGATCTGGCCTGGCGTTGCTTCCATGGGAGACTGTATGTGAGGGGCAATCTAAAGTGCAGAAGCTCTGATGATCGGGATTGCCCCCGGGAGGAGTGCGGCGGAGTGCTGGAAAGCATGGAGCATTTCCTGCTTCATTGCCCTTTCAATACAGAGGTATACAAAAGGGTGGGAGCCTCCATTGGTTGGCCAGGCCTAACCAGCCTCTCCTATGCTGGGTGGGCCTATGGAGTGTTCGGAGACCTCGGTGGTAGGGACCATTGCACCTTGTTTCTAGTCAGTATAGTGGTCAGGCACTTTATGTGGAATGCACGATGTCTAGTTTCTACCCAGAAGAAAATCCTCCTAGTGGATGAGGTTGTTAGCAATATCATGGGTGACCTGGTGAAGGTGCATTCTTTGGAGGTCGGCAGATTGGGAGCATCCAAAGCCTCTCCTCTCTGGAGGGGCTTTTCCTTTTGGGTGCCTTAATGTGTCTGCCTTCATGAGGGAGGGGGGGTCGTCACCGGTGCTCAACTGGAGGTGGGGGTCTGCGTTCCGCTGAGGCACCAATAAAAAATACAGCGATAGGGCTCGGAATAAGGGAAAGGTGAGGGTCAGCATAGGGTCAGCTTTCAATAGGGTCAAGAAAGGGCTAGTAATAGGGTAAGGAGATAGGGCAAGCGATAGGGAGGGTGCAGCGGTGGACGTGGTACCTTGGCCTCTGGGGGGGAGCTGGGGGGGGCTTTCCCTTTTCTCTATCTGGTGATGGGCTAGGTAAGCAATGTAATGTATGTACACAGTGTCTCCACCAGCAGAATAGTGAGTGCAGCTCTGGAGTATAATACAGGATATAACTCAGGATCAGTACAGGATAAGTAATGTATGTATGTACACAGTGACTCCACCAGCAGAATAGTGAGTGCAGCTCTGGAGTATAATACAGGATGTAACTCAGGATCAGTACAGGATAAGTAATGTAATGTATGTACACAGTGACTCCACCAGCAGAATAGTGAGTGCAGCTCTGGAGAATAATACAGGATGTAACTCAGGATCAGTACAGGATAAGTAATGTCATGTATGTACACAGTGACTCCACCAGCAGAATAGTGAGTGCAGCTCTGGAGTATAATACAGGATGTAACTCAGGATCAGTACAGGATAAGTAATGTATGTACACAGTGACTCCACCAGCAGAATAGTGAGTGCAGCTCTGGAGTATAATACAGGTTGTAACTCAGGATCAGTACAGGATAAGTAATGTAATGTATGTACACAGTGACTCCACCAGCAGAATAGTGAGTGCAGCTCTGGAGTATAATACAGGATATAACTCAGGATCAGTACAGGATAAGTAATGTAATGTATGTACACAGTGACTCCTCCAGCAGAATAGTGAGTGCAGCTCTGGAGTATAATACAGGATGTAACTCAGGATCAGTACAGGATAAGTAATGTCTGTACACAGTGACTCCACCAGCAGAATAGTGAGTGCAGCTCTGGAGTATAATACAGGATGTAACTCAGGATCAGTACAGGATAAGTAATGTAATGTATGTACACAATGACTCCACCAGCAGAATAGTGAGTGCAGCTCTGGAGTATAATACAGGATGTAACTCAGGATCAGGACAGGATAAGTAATGTATGTACACAGTGACTCCACCAGCTGAATAGTGAGTGCAGCTCTGGAGTATAATACAGGATATAACTCCGGATCAGTACAGGATAAGTAATGTAATGTATGTACACAGTGATTCCTCCAGCAGAATAGTGAGTGCAGCTCTGGAGTATAATACTGGATGTAACTCAGGATCAGTACAGGATAAGTAATGTAATGTATGTACACAGTGACTCCACCAGCAGAATAGTGAGTGCAGCTCTGGAGTATAATACTGGATGTAACTCAGGATCAGTACAGGATAAGTAATGTAATATATGCACACAGTGACTCCACCAGCAGAATAGTGAGTGCAGCTCTGGAGTATAATACAGGATGTAACTCAGGATCAGTACAGGATAAGTAATGTAATGTATGTACACAGTGACTCCACCAGCAGAATAGTGAGTGCAGCTCTGGAGTATAATACAGGATGTAACTCGGGATCAGTACAGGATAAGTAATGTAATGTATGTACACAGTGACTCCACCAGCAGAATAGTGAGTGCAGCTCTGGAGTATAATACAGGATGTAACTCAGGATCAGTACAGGATAAGTAATGTATGTACACAGTGACTCCACCAGCAGAATAGTGAGTGCAGCTCTGGAGTATAATACAGGATGTAACTCAGGATCAGTACAGGATAAGTAATGTATGTACACAGTGACTCCACCAGCAGAATAGTGAGTGCAGCTCTGTAGTATAATACAGGATGTAACTCAGGATCAGTACAGGATAAGTAATGTAATGTATGTACACAGTGACTCCACCAGCAGAATAGTGAGTGCAGCTCTGTAGTATAATACAGGATGTAACTCAGGATCAGTACAGGATAAGTAATGTCATGTATGTACACAGTGACTCCATCAGCAGAATAGTGAGTGCAGCTCTGGAGTATAATACAGGATGTAACTCAGGATCAGTACAGGATAAGTAATGTATGTACACAGTGACTCCACCAGCAGAATAGTGAGTGCAGCTCTGGAGTATAATACAAGATATAACTCAGGATCAGTACAGGATAAGTAATGTAATGTATGTACACAGTGACTCCACCAGCAGAATAGTGAGTGCAGCTCTGTAGTATAATACAGGATGTAACTCAGGATCAGTACAGGATAAGTAATGTAATGTATGTACACAGTGATTCCTCCAGCAGAATAGTGAGTGCAGCTCTGGAGTATAACACAGGATAAGTAATGTAATGTATGTACACAGAGAGGGTAAGGCCTTATTCAGACGGCCTTGTTCTGTCCACGATAAACCGACCGTATTTCCAAGATCAATCATAGTCCAGGGAGCCGTAGTTATCTATGATGCCTCTCCGCGGCATTACAGTCTCGTGCTGTAATCATGTTTTTATTATAAATATCTATATAGAAGTCCGGCTCCCTGAACTGTGGTCGGTCCCAGGAAATACGGCCGCCACATGGTCCGTAAATCACGGACTGAACACGGTCGTCTGAAGGCCATAAAAGTCTATCTGAATTCTGATTGGTTGTCCTGAGGATATATTTAGATTACCATGAATTTGTGGCTAAATGCCGCAATTTAAATAAAAACCTTGCGTTTTGCTGCGTTTTTGCAGTAATCACGGTAATTATTTGCTATGTGACCGCACCGTATAAATATGTTCTTAGAGCGTTTTGATACAAAATATGACATAAAAATGGATTGGCAATAGATATGGGGACACCTGTAGGAATGGATACGGCTCCTTTCTACAGGTAACTGGAACGCTCTGAGGGTATGTTCACACGGCGGGGGTCCGTTACGGCTGAAATTACGGGGATGTTTCAGCCTGAAAACATCCCCGTAATTTCAGCCGTACCGGCATGTGCAGGCGCTTGAACGCCGCGTCAATTACGGCCGTAATTAGCGCTTCTATTCATTGGAGTCAATGAATAGCGGCTCCAATTACGGCCAAAGAAGTGACAGGTCACTTCTTTGACGCGGGCGTCTATTTGCGCGCCGTCATTTGACAGCGGCGCGTAAATATACGCCTCGTGTGAACAGACAAACGTCTGCCCATTGCTTTCAATGGGCAGATGTTTGTCAGCGCTATTGAGGCGCTATTTTCAGACGTAATTCGGGGGAAAAACGCCCGATTTACGTCCGTAAATAGGCCGTGTGAACATACCCTAAGGGTATGTGCACACACACTAATTACGTCCGTAATTGACGGACGTATTTCGGCCGCAAGTCCCGGAACCGAACACAGTGCAAGGAGCCGGGCTCCTAGCATCATACATATGTACGATGCTAGAAGTCCCTGCCTTGCTGCAGGACAACTGTCCCATAGTATAATCATGTTTACAGTACGGGACAGTTGTCCTGCAGCAAGGCAGGGACTTCTAGCATCGTACATATGTATGATGCTAGGAGCCCGGCTCCTTGCACTGTGTTCGGTTCCGGGACTTGCGGCCGAAATACGTCCGTCAATTACGGACGTAATTAGTGTGTGTGCACATACCCTTAGGGTATGTTCACACGGCCTATTTACGGACGTAATTCGGCCGCAAGTCCCGGACCGAACACAGTGCAAGGAGCCGGGCTCCTAGCATCATAGTTATGTACGATGCTAGGAGTCCCTGCCTCGCTGCAGGACAACTGTCCCGTACTGTAAACATGATTACACTACGGGACAGTTGTCCTGCAGCGAGGCAGGGACTCCTAGCGTCGTACATAAGTATGATGCTAGGAGCCCGGCTCCCTGCACTGTGTTCGGTCCGGTACTTGCGGCCGTATTACGTCCGTCAATTACGGACGTAATTAGTGTGTGCGCGCACATACCCTTAGTGGACTGCGCATGCGTGTATTGAGGGACGATGGGAGATGTAGTTTACAACTGAAAACCGGAAACACGTGACGACTTCTGAACATCTATTCCCGGCATTCTTTGCGCGAGTACGGATACACCGGAGAACGGGAGATATGAGTCGCAAGAGTGAGGACAGGGATCCCCGGCGGGGACGGAAGAGAGTGACCCAGAGCCAGGAAGATGAGGTGAGGAGATACGCCGCTTAGCTCGGCTTCTATACCTGTAATAGTGTACGGACATTGTATCAACCAGAGCGGCAGTAATAGAAGCGCAGCCGGACAGAGGCGGGAGATGTATCAGCGTCACTGCAACCTGCTCCCCGGTAGTTGGATGCCCCTCCTCTTCACTCTCCGGTAGTTGGACGCCCCCTCCCCCCATCACTCCCCGGTAGTTGGACGCCCCCTCCCCCCATCACTCCCCGGTAGTTGGACGCCCCCTCCCCCCATCACTCCCCGGTAGTTGGACGCCCCCCCCCCACCTCTCCCCGGTAGTTGGACGCCCCCCCCACCTCTCCCCGGTAGTTGGACGCCCCCCCCCACCTCTCCCCGGTAGTTGGACGCCCCCCCCCACCTCTCCCCGGTAGTTGGACGCCCCCCCCCACCTCTCCCCGGTAGTTGGACGCCCCCCCCCACCTCTCCCCGGTAGTTGGACGCCCCCCCCCCACCTCTCCCCGGTAGTTGGACGCCCCCCCCCACCTCTCCCCGGTAGTTGGACGGCCCCCCCCCCACCTCTCCCCGGTAGTTGGACGCCCCCCCCACCTCTCCCCGGTAGTTGGACGCCCCCCCCCACCTCTCCCCGGTAGTTGGACGCCGCCCCCCCCCCCACCTCTCCCCGGTAGTTGGACGCCGCCCCCCCCACCTCTCCCCGGTAGTTGGACGCCCCCCCCCCCACCTCTCCCCGGTAGTTGGACGCCCCCCCCCCCCACCTCTCCCCGGTAGTTGGACGCCCCCCCCCACCTCTCCCCGGTAGTTGGACGCCCCCCCCCACCTCTCCCCGGTAGTTGGACGCCCCCCCCCACCTCTCCCCGGTAGTTGGACGCCCCCCCCCCACCTCTCCCCGGTAGTTGGACGCCCCCCCCCCACCTCTCCCCGGTAGTTGGACGCCCCCCCCCCACCTCTCCCCGGTAGTTGGACGCCCGCCATCACTCCCCGGTAGTTGGACGCCCGCCATCACTCCCCGGTAGTTGGACGCCCGCCATCACTCCCCGGTAGTTGGACGCCCGCCATCACTCCCCGGTAGTTGGACGCCCGCCATCACTCCCCGGTAGTTGGACGCCCGCCATCACTCCCCGGTAGTTGGACGCCCGCCATCACTCCCCGGTAGTTGGACGCCCGCCATCACTCCCCGGTAGTTGGACGCCCCCCACCCCGCCATCACTCCCCGGTAGTTGGACGCCCCCCACCCCGCCATCACTCCCCGGTAGTTGGACGCCCCCCTCTCGCCTCCCTCCCTCTCGCCCCCCTCTCGCCTCCCTCTCGCCTCCCTCTCGCCCCCCTCTCGCCTCCCTCTCGCCCCCCTCTCGCCTCCCTCCCTCTCGCCCCCCTCTCGCCCCCCTCTCGCCCCCCTCTCGCCTCCCTCCCTCTCGCCCCCCTCCCTCTCGCCCCCCTCTCGCCCCCCTCTCGCCCCCCTCTCGCCCCCCTCTCGCCCCCCTCTCGCCTCCCTCTCGCCTCCCTCCCTCTCGCCCCCCTCCCTCTCGCCTCCCTCCCTCTCGCCCCCCTCCCTCTCGCCTCCCTCCCTCTCGCCCCCCTCTCGCCTCCCTCCCCCCTCTCGCCTCCCTCCCTCTCGCCTCCCTCTCGCCTCCCTCCCTCTCGCCTCCCTCTCGCCTCCCTCCCTCTCGCCCCCCTCTCGCCTCCCTCCCTCTCGCCCCCCTCTCGCCTCCCTCCCTCTCGCCCCCCTCCCTCTCGCCCCCCTCTCGCCTCCCTCCCTCTCGCCCCCCTCTCGCCTCCCTCCCTCTCGCCCCCCTCTCGCCTCCCTCCCTCTCGCCCCCCTCTCGCCTCCCTCCCTCTCGCCCCCCTCTCGCCTCCCTCCCTCTCGCCCCCCTCTCGCCTCCCTCCCTCTCGCCCCCCTCTCGCCTCCCTCCCTCTCGCCCCCCTCTCGCCTCCCTCCCTCTCGCCCCCCTCTCGCCTCCCTCCCTCTCGCCCCCCTCTCGCCTCCCTCCCTCTCGCCCCCCTCTCGCCTCCCTCCCTCTCGCCCCCCTCTCGCCTCCCTCCCTCTCGCCCCCCTCTCGCCTCCCTCCCTCTCGCCCCCCTCTCGCCTCCCTCCCTCTCGCCCCCCTCTCGCCTCCCTCCCTCTCGCCCCCCTCTCGCCTCCCTCCCTCTCGCCCCCCTCTCGCCTCCCTCCCTCTCGCCCCCCTCTCGCCTCCCTCCCTCTCGCCCCCCTCTCGCCTCCCTCCCTCTCGCCCCCCTCTCGCCTCCCTCCCTCTCGCCCCCCTCTCGCCCCCTCTCGCCTCCCTCCCTCTCGCCTCCCTCCCTCTCGCCTCCCTCCCTCTCGCCCCCCTCTCGCCTCCCTCCCTCTCGCCCCCCTCTCGCCTCCCTCCCTCTCGCCCCCCTCTCGCCTCCCTCCCGCCTCCCTCCCTCTCGCCCCCCTCTCGCCTCCCTCCCTCTCGCCCCCCTCTCGCCTCCCTCCCTCTCGCCCCCCTCTCGCCTCCCTCCCTCTCGCCCCCCTCTCGCCTCCCTCCCTCTCGCCCCCCTCTCGCCTCCCTCCCTCTCGCCCCCCTCTCGCCTCCCTCCCTCTCGCCTCCCTCCCTCTCGCCCCCCTCTCGCCTCCCTCCCTCTCGCCTCCCTCCCTCTCGCCCCCCTCTCGCCTCCCTCCCTCTCGCCTCCCTCCCTCTCGCCTCCCTCCCTCTCGCCCCCTCTCGCCTCCCTCCCTCTCGCCCCCCTCTCGCCTCCCTCCCTCTCGCCCCCCTCTCGCCTCCCTCCCTCTCGCCCCCCTCTCGCCTCCCTCCCTCTCGCCCCCCTCTCGCCTCCCTCCCTCTCGCCCCCCTCTCGCCTCCCTCCCTCTCGCCCCCCTCTCGCCTCCCTCCCTCTCGCCCCCCTCTCGCCTCCCTCCCTCTCGCCCCCCTCTCGCCTCCCTCCCTCTCGCCCCCCTCTCGCCTCCCTCCCTCTCGCCCCCCTCTCGCCTCCCTCCCTCTCGCCTCCCTCTCGCCTCCCTCCCTCTCGCCTCCCTCCCTCTCGCCTCCCTCCCTCTCGCCTCCCTCCCTCTCGCCCCCCTCTCGCCTCCCTCCCTCTCGCCCCCCTCTCGCCTCCCTCCCTCTCGCCCCCCTCTCGCCTCCCTCCCTCTCGCCCCCCTCTCGCCTCCCTCCCTCTCGCCCCCCTCTCGCCTCCCTCCCTCTCGCCCCCCTCTCGCCTCCCTCCCTCTCGCCCCCCTCTCGCCTCCCTCCCTCTCGCCCCCCTCTCGCCTCCCTCCCTCTCGCCCCCCTCTCGCCTCCCTCCCTCTCGCCTCCCTCCCTCTCGCCTCCCTCCCTCTCGCCTCCCTCCCTCTCGCCCCCCTCTCGCCTCCCTCCCTCTCGCCTCCCTCTCGCCCCCCTCTCGCCTCCCTCCCTCTCGCCTCCCTCCCTCTCGCCTCCCTCCCTCTCGCCTCCCTCCCTCTCGCCTCCCTCCCTCTCGCCTCCCTCTCGCCTCCCTCCCTCTCGCCTCCCTCCCTCTCGCCTCCCTCCCTCTCGCCTCCCTCCCTCTCGCCTCCCTCCCTCTCGCCTCCCTCCCTCTCGCCCCCCTCTCGCCTCCCTCCCTCTCGCCCCCCTCTCGCCTCCCTCCCTCTCGCCCCCCTCTCGCCTCCCTCCCTCTCGCCCCCCTCTCGCCTCCCTCCCTCTCGCCCCCCTCTCGCCCCCCTCTCGCCTCCCCCCCTCTCGCCTCCCCCCCTCTCGCCTCCCCCCCTCTCGCCTCCCTCCCTCTCGCCCCCCTCTCGCCCCCCTCTCGCCTCCCTCCCTCTCGCCCCCCTCTCGCCTCCCTCCCTCTCGCCTCCCTCCCTCTCGCCTCCCTCCCTCTCGCCTCCCTCCCTCTCGCCTCCCTCCCTCTCGCCTCCCTCCCTCTCGCCTCCCTCCCTCTCGCCCCCTCTCGCCTCCCTCCCTCTCGCCCCCCTCTCGCCTCCCTCCCTCTCGCCCTCTCGCCCCCCCCGCTCCCCCCCCGCTCCCTCCCTCTCGCTCCCTCCCCCCCGCTCCCTCCCTCTCGCTCCCTCCCTCCCTCTCGCTCCCTCCCTCCCTCTCGCTCCCTCCCTCTCGCTCCCTCCCTCTCGCCTCCCTCCCTCTCGCCCCCCTCTCGCCCCCCCCCCCCCGCTCCCTCCCTCTCGCCCCCCCCCCCGCTCCCTCCCTCTCGCCCCCCCCCGCTCCCTCCCTCTCGCCCCCCCCCGCTCCCTCCCTCTCGTCCCCCCTGCTCCCTCCCTCTCGCCCCCCCCCGCTCCCTCCCTCTCGCCCCCCCCGCTCCCTCCCCCCCGCTCTCTCCCCCCCGCTCCCTCCCCCTCGCTCCCTCCCCCTCGCTCCCTCCCCCTCGCTCCCTCCCCCTCGCTCCCTCCCTCTCGCTCCCTCCCTCTCGCTCCCTCCCTCTCGCTCCCTCCCTCTCGCTCCCTCCCTCTCGCTCCCTCCCTCTCGCTCCCTCCCTCTCGCCCCCTCCCTCTCGCCCCCTCCCTCTCGCCCCCTCCCTCTCGCCCCCTCCCTCTCGCCCGCTCCCTCCCTCTCGCCCCCCCGCTCCCTCTCGGCCTCCCCCCTCCGCTCCCTCTTGCTGACGGTCTCTTGTTTTCCAGGCTGGCGGCAGCTGGGATCTGGCGGATCTTGGCAATGATGAACGTAAACAGAAATTCCTGAGGCTCATGGGGGCTGGAAAGGTGAGAGAATGGGAAAAGCGGAATTGGGGTTCAAATGCTTCGCAATCCCCTGCGACTACCCGTTATTAATGTCTGCTCCGCCATCACTCCGAGGAACTTGTGTCCATGTAAAGACGATGCTGCGACATCTTTACCCGCACACATGGAGGTGGCGAACAACACGTAAGACGATGGTGGATATCTGCACGGTGCATCAGAGCTCCGGGGGGAGGGGCACAGGACAGGCTGCGGGCAGGGAGAGGGGGGCTGCGGGCAGGGAGAGGGGGGCTGCGGGCAGGGTGAGGGGCACAGATCCTTAGTTAGAGGTGGGGGTGCAGTAAATGTCTTGTGACACTTCTCTCTCTCTTTTTATCAATGATTTTCAGCTGCTTTTGATTTCCAGAAAGAACACACGGGACGTCTCGTCATTGGAGACCACAAATCCACGTCTCACTTCAGGTCAGGTAAGGAGTCGGGAGGAGATGATGTTCTGGGGTGACGCTCCTGTTTTACGCTCTTTTGCTGCTTGCCGGCTGTCTCGTCTCGCCGGCTGTCTCTTGTCTCGCCGGCTGTCTCTTGTCTCGCCGGCTGTCTCTTGTCTCGCCGGCTGTGGTCTGCTGATGGGACGTTGTTCTGCTCCACCATCGGACATGACTTGGATTGGCAGCCTCTGTGCAGCCCCCGTCATTGTGGCGGTGACGGCTTCACCTTCTGTCTGCAGCTGCAGCCCCCCCATTATTAGGGGGTCTTTTCGGAGTGGTGTCATGTTGGCGGCTGCTGCAGTAGATCTGTCCGTCCATTATTAGGGGGTCTTCTCGTGGTGGGGTCATGTTGGCGGCTGCTGCAGTAGATCTGTCCGTCCTCCATCATTAGGGGGTCTTCTCGGAGTGGGGTCATGTTGGCGGCTGCTGCCGTAGATCTGTCCGTCCTCCATCATTAGGGGGTCTTCTCGGAGTGGGGTCTTGTTGGTGGCTGCTGCAGTGGATCTGTCCGTCCTCCATCATTAGGGGGTCTTCTCGGGGTGGGGTCATGTTGGCGGCTGCAGTAGATCTGTCCGTCCTCCATCATTAGGGGGTCTTCTCGGGGTGGGGTCATGTTGGCGGCTGCAGTAGATCTGTCCGTCCTCCATCATTAGGGGGTCTTCTCAGAGTGGGGTCTTGTTGGTGGCTGCTGCAGTGGATCTGTCCGTCCTCCATTATTAGGGGGTCTTCTCGGAGTGGGGTCTTGTTGGTGGCTGCTGCAGTAGATCTGTCCGTCCTCCATCATTAGGGGGTCTTCTCGGAGTGGGGTCATGTTGGCGGCTGCTGCCGTAGATCTGTCCGTCCTCCATCATTAGGGGGTCTTCTCGGAGTGGGGTCTTGTTGGTGGCTGCTGCAGTGGATCTGTCCGTCCTCCATCATTAGGGGGTCTTCTCGGGGTGGGGTCATGTTGGCGGCTGCAGTAGATCTGTCCGTCCTCCATCATTAGGGGGTCTTCTCGGAGTGGGGTCTTGTTGGTGGCTGCTGCAGTAGATCTGTCCGTCCTCCATCATTAGGGGGTCTTCTCAGAGTGGGGTCTTGTTGGTGGCTGCTGCAGTGGATCTGTCCGTCCTCCATTATTAGGGGGTCTTCTCAGAGTTGGGTCTTGTTGGCGGCTGCTGCAGTGGATCTGTTCGTATCTTCAGCGCTTCCATTACTTGATTACGAGGATCTTCTGCTTCCACAGGGGACGAGGATCGGAAGATGAACGATGAATTGGAGCATCAGTTCCAGCAGAGCATGGACTGCACCATGTCCGGGAGAAACCGGCGGCACTGCGGGCTCGGGTTCAGTGAGGTAAGTGCTGGTGGAGTGGACTGCGTTGTACTAAGTGACCGTATTAATGGCAGATGTGCCGAGAAAGGGCGGAGGATGCGAGTGAATACGGTGACCCGCCGTTATTCCGCGTCCTCGTCCTCACGGCCGCTGGGTTCTCCGATATTTCAAGTCGTTTTTT